>NC_138144.1:7704649-7836542 GCF_964188305.1 Podarcis bocagei | reverse complement strand
TACTTTTATAGAAGTATAAAAAGAAGCCAAAGAGCATCTTTGGCTAAGCAGATGTTGCTTCTTCGATGCATGTAGTCACAGAGAGAGAGGTGGCTGCCCTGCCCTGTGCTTTTGTCGTTACCTGCACAGGTGAGGCCACGCCCACCTCTAGTCACATGCAGAAGAAGTCTGTCCCAGCCCAGAAGGAAACAAGTTTACCTGCTGGCTGGACAAACATTTTTCCCCATGTATAAACATGTTCACTCTAGGAATGTTGTACTTGACTGCTCTTGTGTTTCACATCCCACAAAGAAGAAGAAGAGGAGGAGGAGGAGGAGGAGGACTTGATATCCCGCTTTATCACTACCCTAAGGAGTCTCAAGGCGGCTAACAATCTCCTTTCCCTTCCTCCACAACAAACACTCTGTGAGGTGCGTGGGGCTGAGAGACTTCAGAGAAGGGTGACTGGCCCAAGGTCACCCAGCAGCTGCATGTGGAGGAGCGGGGAAGCGAACCCGGTTCCCCAGATTACGAGTCCACCGCTCTTAACCACTACGACACGCTGGCTCAGGCGTTTGTCAAACCCTCTTGTTATAAGAATTCTAAGGTCTCAAATCTAAACTGAATGTTCATAAATGTACAAGGCAAACACATACATAAGTATACAGTGGTACCTCAGGTTAAGAACTTAATTTGTTCTGGGGGTCCATTCTTAACCTGAAACTGTTCTTAACCTGAAGCACCACTTTAGCTAATGGGGCCTCCCGCTGCCACCGCGCGATTTCTGTTCTCATCCTGAAGCAAAGTTCTTAACCCGAGGTACTATTTCTGGATTAGTGGAGTCTGTAACCTGAAGCGTCTGTAACCCGAGGTACCACTGTATAAGCCACATGTCCAAAATAGTATGGGAGAGCAATCCTGAAGCCATTTTGACTCTCCCAAATTGACCTCAAATATTTCTCTGCAAAGAGGAAGGAAATGGGAAAGCCTCCCCATTGTCTTTTTGCTTGCAAATCCTGCCTTTAGGGCATATTTGTGTATGAATAGGGTGAGCCTGTGACCCGGACTCAGGAACTAAAGTATTAACCATCACAAAAGAATGGCCAGGCTGCCGAGGTAGACCAATCAGTGGCCATTATCAGGTATCCTGGCAGGCAGGATTTCTGCTGCAGTCAACCTCCTTCAGTGATGTATGTATAATGTATTGTGGGGTGGTCTTGGGCTACAGGGTGGGCAGTTTCAAAAGTCTATATCAGAGCTTGCACACCAATTGTTATGTACTGAGTTGGATAGGATCCAAAATGCAGCAGTCTGATTGGTCCTAGAACAATAGGATTCAGAATGCAGCAATCTGATTGGTCCACAGGAGCCACCTAATCCAGCTCCAGGTGGAAGTGAATCCGTAACCTGATTGGCCTACAGGAGAATCCCAGAATTAGCCAATCACGTGGGGCCCATTGTGTAAATAATGTATATATAAAGCAGACATTCTGGGGGAACTTCCATTCCTCCTCACCACTATGAGCTGAATAAAGAGCATGAAATCCTCTCTCGACTCTGAGTATATTTCACCAATGTTCTGGGTTCCTCTGAGTGGGGGACCCTGTTGCAACAGTTTAATAAAGATCAGGCTTACTAGCCTCTTTGCTTCTCAATATTCTCTGGTTGGCCTCTGTTATTTTCTCCTACCAATAGGGAACCCATGTAAGGACTCTATACGGGCTCTGTAATACCCCATCAGGGAAAAGGCGCAGTTCTTTTCTTATAACCCTCTTTTAAAGCCTCCAAATTGGTGGGCATCGCTGCCTCCTCAGGGAGCAAGTTCCCCAGTTTAACTATGCGCTGCGTGAAGAATTCATTTCTTTCATCTCAATCTTCCAACATTCAGTTTCACGGGGTATTCATGAGTTCTAGGAAGGACAGATCCTGACGCTGGGGCTCCAAGACTTTGGCCACCTCATGAGAAGAGAAGACTCCCTGGAAAAGACCCTGATGTTGGGAAAGATGGAGGGCACAAGGAGAAGGGGACGACAGAGGACGAGATGCTGGGACAGTGTTCTCGAAGCTACCAGCATGAGTTTGACCAAACTGTGAGAGGCAGTGGAAGACAGGAGTGCCTGGCATGCTCTGGTCCAGGGGGTCACAAAGAGGTGGACACGACTAAACGACTCAACAACAACAACAAGGGTTATGAGAGAGGGGGGGGTAATAATCCTCCACCCACTTTTTCCATGTCATGAGTAATTTTACAAACTTCTGTCATGTCACCACTTACTTGCCTTAAACTAAAATAATCCCAGCTGCTGCAACTTTCTCCCTGGAAAAAGCCCACACGTTGGTCATGTTTGTCGTTGTCTGGCCCCACCTACCACCAGCATATGGCCCCCCCAGAATGCTGCCCATGCAGGACTGTGGCCCTCAGGCCAAAATAAGTTGCTTGGCCTTGTTAATCTTTATTCAATTTTAAAACATGCAAAAAAGAAAACAGAATGTATCACAGCAGTCAAAACAATATTGCGCACGTCAGAGAAGCAAACGGACACAAGACTGGCAGCTGATACGGAAGGAAGGAAGGAAGGAAGGAAGGAAGGAAGGAAGGAAGGAAGGAAGGAAGGAAGGAAGGAAGGAAATAAAAAAAGGGGAGCATTTGTTTTTATAAAACAACAACCAATAAATCAGGCATGTTCAAAGTCCATTTCGGGGGGCCTAATCTGACCCGCCGGCCGGTTTAATCTGGCCCGTGTGACAGTTTATTTCCTGGGGTAAAATCCCCAAAAAACCAACTTCAATCCTACGAAAAGCTCAACAACTTTGGTCAGCTCTTTGGTCGGCCGTCACGGCCCTTCGCTTCATCAAATCTGGCCCTCTTTGAAAAAAGTTTGGACACCACTGCAATAAATCAATACCCCATACCATATCCAAAACAAATCAGTTGGGCAGGTAAGCTTGTGATTCATTTCTTTCAGAACAGATGAGTTCAAAAGAAATTGCAAAAATTATACGTAAACATTCAAACTTTTATTGCTGTTTTAGACGCATTGTGTGAAAGTTGGTGAAGTTGTCTTTCTTATTATGACCTTGTGGGATCCTTTCCCTGTTAGTCAATTCTTTTAATAACCCATCTCCTTCGGTAAAGGCTTTCCATAGTTAGAAAGACAGAATGGTCAACCTTTCAGGGGTGTTGTTACAGTGGGCATTCCGTATTGTCTGGGGAGGCAGACTAGATGAGCTTTGGAGTACCTTCTGACCTGACGATCACAGAATCATCGAGTTGGAAGGGGGTTATCTAGTCCAACCCCCTTGCAATGCAGGAATGTGCCTCTGTCCCTTACGGGGATCGAACCAGCAACCTTGGCGTTCTCAGCACTGTGCTCTAACCAACTGACCTATCCAGTTGCATGTAATGCAATGGGTTGCATCCAAAGTCATAACCCAGAGCTGGACCATTGAAATGAATTGAGGGGGTGAGCAAGTTAGCTCCATTCACTTCAATAGATTTACTCTAAGAACTTTGTTGGACAGCACCCTATGGCAAGGGTTCCCAAAGTGAGTGGAACCCCCACTGGGGGGCAGTGGGATTATAGAATCATAGAATCATAGAGTTGGAAGAGACCACAAGGGCCATCGAGTCCAACCCCCTGCCAAGCAGGAAACACCATCAGAGCACTCCTGACATATGGTTGTCAAGCCTCTGCTTAAAGACCTCCAAAGCAGGAGACTCCACCACACTCCTTGGCAGCAAATTCTACTGTCAAACAGCTCTTACTGTCAGGAAGTTCTTCCTAATGTTTAGGTGGAATCTTCTTTCTTGTAGTTTGGATCCATTGCTCTGTGTCCGCTTCTCTGGAGCAGCAGAAAACAACCTTTCTCTCTCCTCTATGTTACATCCTTTTATATATTTGAACATGGCTATCATATCACCCCTTAACCTCCTCTTCTCCAGGCTAAACATGCCCAGCTCCCTTAGCCGTTCCTCATAAGGCATCGTTTCCAGGCCTTTGACCATTTTGGTTCCCCTCTCTGGACACGTTCCAGTTTGTCAGTGTCCTTCTTGAACTGTGGTGCCCAGAACTGGACACAGTACTCCAGGTGAGGTCTCACCAGAGCAGAATACAGTGGCACTATTACTTCCCTTGATCTAGATGCTATACTCCTATTGATGCAGCCCAGAATTGCATTGGCCTTTTTAGCTGCCGCGTCACACTGTTGGCTCATGTCAAGTTTGTGGTCAACCAAGACTCCTAGATCCTTTTCACATGTACTGCTCTCAAGCCAGGTGCCACCCATCTTGTATTTGTGCCTCTCATTTTTTTTGCCCAAGTACATTTCTCCCTGTTAAAATTCATCTTGCTTGTTTTGGCCCAGTTCTCTAATCTGTCAAGGTCGTTTTGAAGTGTGATCCTGTCCTCTGGGGTGTTAGCCACCCCTCCCAGTTTGGTGTCATCTGCAAATTTGATCAGGATGACCTTGAGTCCATCATCCAAGTCGTTGATAAAGATGTTGAATAAGACCGGGCCCAAGACAGAACCCTGTGGCACCCCACTAGTCACTCTTCTATTACGTGGTGAGCTGCCAAGAGGTGAGGGGGCAGCCAGGGGGTACTGGAGGAGTCAATGACTATTAGACTTTGAAATCAAGTTTGGATCAAGTTGATCTATTTTGTTGAATTCATGGAGCCAAATACAGCGGTACCTCGGGTTAAGTACTTAATTCCTTCCGGAGGTCTGCTCTTAACCTGAAACTGTTCTTAACCCGAAGCACCACTTTATCTAATGGGGCCTCCTGCTGGCGCTGTGCCACCAGAGCACAATTTCTGTTCTCATCCTGAAGCAAAGTTCTTAACCCGAGGTACTATTTCTGGGTTAGCGGAGTCTGTAACCTGAAGCGTCTGTAACCTGAAGCTTATGTAACCCGAGGTACCACTGTAATTTTAATTGGACTTTGAATAAATGTGCAATTAACTGTTCCTGTTTTGAGCATGGGTAGGCAAACTAAGGCCAGGGCGCCGGATCCGGCCCAATCGCCTTCTAAATCCAGTCCACGGACGGTCCAGGAATCAGCGTGTTTTTACATGAGTAGAATGTGTCCTTTTATTTAAAATGCATCTCTGGGTTATTTGTGGGTCATAGGAATTCGTTCATTTATTTTTTCATAATATAGTCCAGCCCCCCATGAGGTCTGAGGGACAGTGGACCGGCCCCCTGCTGAAAAAGTTTACTGACCCCTAGTTTTGAGTCTTATTGTGCTATTATCTTCCTAGCGGATCTCACAAACCACTATTCTGAATAATGATCTTTGTAGGGCAGGGTAAGGGGTGCTGGGCATCAGAGGACATGGGCTCCCCCCAAAAAGTCTGGGAACCATCACCCTAAGGGTTTTTCGGAGGCATTTGGGTGCGTTACATCCAAGACCATGGCATAAAAATTCCATTTTGAGCTGATCTACCAATGGGGTTTCCTCCCCGCACCCTCACAATATCCTTTCTTGCTTCCTTTCAGAATTCCTCAGATCTTCTTTCTGTAGTCTTCAAATGTTCCCATTTCAGATGGAATTTGGTGGCAAAAACTCTCTGTCTCTCTCTCACACACACAAAACTCCAGGCAATGAAAAAAATCAGCATCCATGCTTATTAAATCTCCCATCTGGTATCTCCTTTAGGAGGGCATGGTGTTTTCATGTATCCAACAGTGGGGAAATCTGTTCCGAGCACAGAGAAACAGAACATTTTGTGTGAGACAAGGGTTGTACTTGGTTTAGCAGTAATAGGAAATTCAGACTTTCTTTCTTTTTTTAAGGCGAAGTGGGGGGGGGGGAGATCCTTATGTAACAGTAACCAGGTGTATTTTTTATATGATTTCCTTTAAAAACGATTCTCTTTTATTCGAGAGGAGAGGAAGCGCTAGCAAGCCAGCCTGGCGCAGAGGGATTCTGCATGACATTTCAGAGATTTAAAAATCAGGTCCAGTGTTCTGAACTGAGAGACACTTACAAATGATTTATTATTCCCCTTTTCCCCGGATCTATACGTGTGCGCTCTCTTACACACACACACAAAATCACAGTAAGAATTTAAAGTGAAGGGTCTGCAAAATATTCATATTCAGTTGAGAAATATTTGCAAATGAATCCCTTTTCAGATTTATAAGCACACACGTGCACACAAAACCCCTCAAGCAAATGCTAATAATTGCCGTATTTTTTGCTCTATAAGACTCACTTTTCCCCTCCTAAAAAGTAAGGGGAAATGTGTGTGCGTCTTCTGGAGCGAATGCAGGCTGCGCAGCTATCACAGAAGCCAGAACAGTAGGAGGGATTGCTGCTTTCGCTGCGCAGCGATCCCTCTTGCTGTTCTGGCTTCTGAGATTCAGAATATTTTTTTTCTTGTTTTCCTCCTCCAAAAACTAGGTGCGTCTTGTGGTCTAGTGCGTTTTATAGAGCGAAAAATACGGTACACAATAAAATAAAATACAAAATGTTGGTTAACTGGAAGGGAAAGGGAGGAAAGGGTGGACTCAAATCCTACTCACCGCAGACCCAGTGAAAATAATGGGTCTAAGTTTGTCCATTTCAGTGGGTCCTGAGGGTTAATTCAGTCTACTGAATAAGACTCTGAATCTCTCTTTTTTATAATAATTTTTATTGAGTTTTCCATATTTAACATAATCACATTTTTTTTACATACAACAATAACCTTAAACATTGCTCAACTGAGCACCGACCTCCTTCGTTCCCTCTTTCTGACTTCCAAACATCTTTACTTCTTAGCATCTCTATAATCCCCTTTTTACTTTCTATCTTCCTTTAACATTTCACCTCATTATATGTAAATCAGCTCCTTATATTCACATTACAAAACATTTCAACTCAAACCTACAAACGTTTTCAAACGTTTGCAATTTTCTTTCATATAAAATATAAATTTGCTCCAGTCCTTTTGAAACAGTTCGTCACGCCGATTCCTGATCTTCCCCGTCAGCTTTGCCAATTCTACATATTCCACCATCTTTATCTGCCATTCTTCCAATGTTGGAAGTTCCTGCTGTTTCCATAAGACTCTTAATCTCAGGGTTGTGGGTGAAACATTGCGGGGGGCTGGACTAGGTGACTCTTGTGGTCCCTCTAAAATTCCACGTCTCTACTCAGAGTAGGACTCAAATTCAACGCAACCCCTCAAAAAGAGGGAGATACCGCTTCAGGCTGCATAAACAGGAAAGACATGGGGGTTTTTTTTGCTCATAAAGGGTTATCATACGACGACAACTATTATTATTATTATTATTATTATTATTATTATTATTATTATTATTATTATTATTATTATTATTATTATTATTTATACCCCGCCCATCTGGCTGGGCTTCCCGGGCCACTCTGGGCGGCTTCCAAAAGAATATTAAAATACTATAATACATCAAACATTAAAAGCTTCCCGAAACAGGGCTGCCTTCAGATGTCTTCTAAAAGTCTGGTAGTTGTTGTTCTCTTTGACATCTGGTGGGAGGGTGTTCCACAAGGAGGGTGCCACTACCGAGAAGGCCCTCTGCCTGGTTCCCTGTAACTTGGCTTCTCGCAGTGAGGGAACCGCCAGAAGGCCCTCGGCGCTGGACCTCAGTGTCCGGGTAGAACGATGGGTGTGGAGACGCTCCTTCAGATATACTGGACCGAGGCCGTTTAGGGCTTTCAAGGTCAGCACCAACACTTTGAATTGTGCTCGGAAACGTACTGGGAGCCAATGTAGGTCTTTCAAGACCGGTGTTATGTGGTCTCGGCGGCCACTCCCAGTCACCAGTCTAGCTGCCGCGTTCTGGATTAGTTGTAGTTTCTGGGTCACCTTCAAAGGTAGCCCCACGTAGAGCGCATTGCAGTAGTCCAAGCAGGAGATAACCAGAGCATGCACCACTCTGGAGAGACAGTCTGCGGGCAGGTAGGGTCTCAGCCTGCGTACCAGATGGAGCTGGTAAACAGCTGCCCTGGACACAGATTTGACCTGTGCCTCCATGGACAGCTGTGAGTCCAAAATGACTGAACATATAGCTCAAGTTCAGAAGCAGAGGGACGGCTTTGGAATGGTCATAGGCCTTGCCTGAATGCAGAAAGTCCCAAATTAGATCCCCATCATCTCCAACCCTGTCATGCCCACTGCCTTCTCTGCATCAGGTTGCCCTCCCCCTGCAGGAGCAGGTCCCCAGTTTGGGGGTGTTTCTGGATCCAGTCACTGACAGCTCTGGTGGCCTCCGTGGCTGGAAGTCAACTGCAACTGGCTCAGCAGCTATAGCCGTTCCTGGACCGAGAGAGCCTTGCCCGAGTCATTCATGTGTTGATTCCTGCATTGCAGAGGGTTTGACATGATGAGTCTATGACCTAGGACTCATCTACACAGCTGCAAATAAAACGTTTTAAATGTGTTGTAAAGTGCAAAATACAAATGTGACACTAGGTGGCGACAGAAAGTCTTCTTCTTTCTTTGGCGATCATTGTCTTCCATGAACATGGTCTTAACAGTGAGTCCATAAGTGACTGTGGAGGCCAATTCTGGATCCACATGTCCTTCCACAGTGGGGGACATTGGTTTCTGGGCGGGAGTTGATCATGGTGTGGATTTGCCAAGCGTGCCTTCCTCTTAGCATGTTTCTCCCTTGCGTCCCGAGTTCGAGTGTCTTCAAAGCCCAGGATGCCTTTGGTAAAGGCTGCTCTCCAATTGGAGCACTCGGAGACCAGTGTTTCCCAGTTGTCGGTGTTCATAGTACATTTTTTAAGATTTCCTTTGAGAGGGTCTTCAAACCTCTTTTGTTGACCATCAGCATTACACTTTCCATTTTTAAGTTCGGAATAGAGGAGTTGCTTTGGAAGACAATAATCAGGGGCATCCGAACAACATGACCAGTCCAACGAAGCTGATGTTGAAGAATCATGGCTTCCACACTGGTCCAAGGAATGACACTGGTTCTGCGACAGGAAGTATTGCCCTTGAGCAGGTATCCCCAAACTCGGCCCTCCAGATGTTTTGAGACTACAATTCCCATCATCCCTAGCTAACAGGACCAGTGGTCGGGGATGATGGGAATTGTAGTTCCCAAACATCTGGAAGGATGAGTTTGAAGATGCCTGCCCTTGGGGATACCCAAATGTTATCAAGGGGACCACCAGAAACATACCCTTCCTCCAAGATTTCTCAAGTGAAATAGGGAAACCTTGAGCCAATCGCAACCTCCCCACCTCACCTAACTCGCAGGATTGTTGCGAAGGGAAAGTGTGTGAGGGAAAGGATCAACATTTTCCACATATAAATGGAACGAAATGAAATTTTAGCTGTAGGCTGCCTTGAGTCCGTGTCAGGGGAAAAGGTGAAGAAGGAGGAGAATGGAAACTGTGAGAATGATCAGGGACATACCAGAGTAAATCCTATTGAACTCAATGGGACTTACTTCTGAGTAGGCAGTGTAAGGCTCACTTGGAGAGTATGCAGAAGCTGCTTCAGGACGAATGAGGCCTATTGGCTCTGGCTGGCAGCAGCTGTATGGGACTCCTCTATTCCTTAGGTCCCAATCCCTCTTGCCCACAAAAGACTCCCCATGATAACCTCCTGCATCTTATATGTTTATATACAAAACGGATTTCTTCTTTTCTTAAGTGACGCCACATTGTTCCACAGCCCTTCTTTAAATTTTTAAACAACCCAAACGCCAATTTTGAGTGTTCAAGGTGGTGGTGGTGGTGGGAAAAGTCACATTTAGCATGCAAAGTGGTGAAATTAGGAAATTCCAAATGTTTGCAAATACGTTCACTCTGGCTCTGTGAAATGTAAAGAAATTAGACTGCATAGCAAGGTTCCATCTGGCTCCAGGAAGAAGGATGACTAAACTACAGCTGTCAAAAATCTTTCCCTTTCCTTTTTTAAAAGAATCCATACAATTATCCTGCAAATTCTGACGCTCTCTCGCTCTGCTCTGATCCTTTGGTGGATTCTTTGCGTGCGTCCCGTCCCGTCCCCCCCCCCCATGCCAGAGGAATGTGGCCACAGATCATAGGGAGATGATAAATTCATTTGCAGGTTCAGCTCATAATGGCTTATCTCTCAGCAGTCAGACAGCTAACCCAAAATCTAGCAGAGAGGGAGGAGAGCGAGGTTAAAGGCTGTCCCAGCTTCGAAAACAGCCAGAGTGCGACAGATTGGGGCTGTTTCAGTCTGTGTCCAATTCCAGCCGACACTTATTTCCCAAAGCAGTGGGAAAGTTGGACAGCCTTTCTGACAAAAACAGCATTGGGGGAGAACTGATTTGACTCGCTGTTTGCGGAAGCATTTTACAGCGGAATCCGAAGTCAAAAAAGCAAAACACCGCCTCCTCTCTTTTTCTGGACAAATTCTCAGCAGTGCTTGCAGATACTTTTTGCTCATGTTGTGTGTGAGCATTTAAATTATATGTGGGTGTTTATATATATAGTTGTTGGCATTTGTCTGTTGCTAAAGACAAACCTAGACAGCATCTTGAAAAGCAGAGACATCACCTTGCTGACAAAGGTCCCTATAGTTAAAGCTATGGTTTTCCCAGTAGTGATGTATGGAAGTGAGAGCTGGACCATAAAGAAGGCTGATCGCCGAAGAATGGATGCTTTTGAATTATGGTGCTGGAGGAGACTCTTGAGAGTCCCATGGACTGCAAGAAGATCAAACCTCTCCATTCTGAAGGAAATCAGCCCTGAGTGCTCACTGGAAGGACAGATCCTGAAGCTGAGGCTCCAAGACTTTGGCCACCTCATGAGAAGAGAAGACTCCCTGGAAAAGACCCTGATGCTGGGAAAGATGGAGGGCACAAGGAGAAGGGGACGACAGAGGGCGAGATGGTGGGACAGTGTTCTTGAAGAAACCAGCATGAGTTTGACCAAACTGCGGGAGGCAGTGGAAGACAGGAGTGCCTGGCGTGCTCTGGTCCAGGGGGTCACGAAGAGGCGGACATGACTAAACGACTAAACAACAACAAAGAGAATCTGGCCTGGGCAGTGTGTCTGGGGTCCTGGTTGCCCAGACAGTGAGATTCCCCTCTCGGTCCCACTGAGGTTGTCCAAAGGAAAGCAGAGCAAGACATCTGGCACCGGCTTGGCTACAGGAGTTGCCAGAAGGAGGTTTACAAGGCGCCATCCAACTGTTTTAGGGGACTTCAATCTGGATTTGTTTACAACTTAGCCTTTTCTTCTCCTGGGAATTTACCTTAGTGGGCCTTTTTGCTTTCGTCTCTCTCTCTGTCGAAGACACTGTCGCAGGCAGTCGTGTCTTTCTTTGTTCTGATCAACGCTGAATAAAAGCTTGTAAATAATGCTCTCCTGAGTGCGACTTCTGGCTGTGCATTATCTGCTGATAAAGAGTGTGCACGAGCCCTGGAATGTGGCATGGTATTTTCAGGAAACTCGTGTCGCTAATCGCTCATACTGCGATGGATCGTCCGGAGCTTGGGGGCCATGATGGACTTTATCTCCCTGGCAGTATCCCAACACTCACTTGAAAAATCAGCATAGCTCAGGTGGTCAGAAAGGCCGAACAGAGACTTCATTTCCTCGGGGTCTTGCGAAAGAATAATGTTAAACAACAACTGATGAACTCCTTTTACCGGTCCACAATAGAAAGTGTGTTTTCATATTGTATCACAGTGTGGTATGTTGGCCTGACAGCCACGGACAGAAAGTCTCTACATAGGGTGGTGAATACAGCACAGGATATCGTGGGCTGTCCTTTGAGTCGGCTAGATGACATCGCAAGGGATCGGTGCCTTAGGAGAGCGTGAAAAAATTATCAGGGATGACTCACACCCCAGCCAGCACCTCTTTAATCTTCTACCCTCGGGCAGGAGATATAGAAGTATAATCAGCCATAAAGGTAAAGGTAAAGGTACCCCTGCCCGAACGGGCCAGTCTTGACAGACTCTGGGGTTTGTGCGCCCATCTCACTCTATAGGCCGTGGGCCAGCGCTGTCCGGAGACACTTCCGGGTCACGTGGCCAGCGTGACAAAGCTGCATCTGGCGAGCCAGCGCAGCACACGGAACGCCGTTTACCTTCCCGCTGGTAAGCGGTACCTATTTATCTACTTGCACCCAGGGGTGCTTTCGAACTGCTAGGTTGGCAGGCGCTGGGACCGAGCAGCGGGAGCGCACCCCGCCACGGGGATTCGAACCGCCGACCTTTCGATCGGCAAGCCCTAGGCGCTGAGGCTTTTACCCACAGCGCCACCCGCGTCCCATAATCAGCCATACCAACAGCCTAAAAAATAGCTTCTATCCGTGGGCTGTTAGGCTGTTGAACAGAAAATAACATAGCGCAACTGACTTGTGAGGTGGTGTGTGATGTGATAAGCACACAGAGTGCAATGAGATTGAGTGTTGTTTTGGGGGGGGTGCTAGTTTAATTTCATTGTACACAGGTTGTACATTGACAATAAAGGCATTACTATTATTATTATTATTATTATTATTATTATTATTATTATTATTATCTTGAAGATGTCTTGCAAGGCAGCAGACGTTTAGGATCACAGTTTTCCATCACCTAGATGGGCTCCTTTCCCAGGTGGGCGAGCCACACTTGCCCCTCTACAGCACATGCAGAAACTGTTTTCTCGACGGTCGGACCGACTTCTGCCACTTTCAAAGATCTGAAGGGCCGTCACACAGAAGATGGACCTGAACCAATGGATTCGAATGACAAGGAAAGAGACACTTTAACGAAATATCAGGAAGAACTTTCTGGTGGGAAGAGGTGTTTGACAGTGGAACAGACTTCCCTGGGAGGTAGTGGGCTCTCCTTCTTTGGATGTTTCCAAACAGAGGTCACGTGGCCTTTTATTAGCTGTGGTCCTTTCCAACTCCAATGTTTTATGATCTCATAATTCTACCATCCTACAGCTGAAGCCCCGGGACAAACCCACAAGCAGCGTTAGAAGCTCTTAAAGACCTAAAGGTAAAGGTAAAGGTACCCCTGCCCGTACGGGCCAGTCGTGACCGACTCTAGGGTTGCACGCTCATCTCGCTCAAGAGGCCGGGAGCCGGCGCCGTCCGAAGACACTTCCGGGTCACGTGGCCAGCGTGATGAAGCTGCTCTGGCGAGCCAGCACCAGCGCAGCACACAGAAACGCCGTTTACCTTCCCGCTATAAAGCGGTCCCTATTTATCTACTTGCACTTAGGGGTGCTTTCGAACTGCTAGGTGCACAGGAGCTGGGACCGAACGACGGGAGCTCACCCCGCCGCGGGGATTCGAACCACCGACCATACGATCGGCAAGTCCTAGGCACTGAGGTTTTACTCACAGTGCCACCCGTGTCCCATTTTAAAGACCTGCAGGAGTCTAAAACTGAGTCAGAGATGAGAGGCATAAATCTCTCCCGCCCGCCCCCAGCCCTGGGCTCTTTCCTTCCTCGCTGAGCCGACGGCTTTTTACAGCGAGCGAAACAGACCCAGAGCGGGTGCCGAGACGCCTGGTCCTGGCTGCTCCTCGGATGATCTTGCAGTGTTATGACAAAACCGAGAGCCATTATTCCAGATGCCTGCCAGTCACCAGGCCTCTGCCATTCTGTCTCAAATGAAGCGTCTCCGCGTCTGTCAGATTAAATCCTGGAGCTCCTTCATTCAGGGCAGAGCAGTTTGTTTATTTATTTCTGGCACTGGCAGGTTTCATCCTCCCTCCCTCCTGCCCAGCCCTATACTGAGGCTGCTGAGGCTGCCACACTTCAAAAAAATATGATACAGAGCTGCGGGTTTTCACCACCCAGTGAGCAGAGGGGTAGCCGACGTCTCCGCTACAGAAATGTTGGGGGAAAGTTGTGGGGAAAAGAGACCTGGAATTCTGCCTAGCCCAAAGCAATGACTGCAGCCACACGAGGACCTTTACGGTTCCATCCAGCGTCTCATTGACCTATGCAATAAAGGTAAAGGTAAAGGGACCCCTGACCATTAGGTCCAGTCATGACCGACTCTGGGGTTGCAGCGCTCATCTCGCTTTACTGGCCGAGGGAGCCGGCGTACAGCTTCCGGGTCATCATCATCATCATCAGAACTTTATTAGCAAAGCCAACAGGCCACAGCTATACAAGAATTAAAAATAAAATAGGATAAACATGAAAAGGGGATAGAAACAAACAAAAGGAGGTCCGTCAGATGAACAAGTCTGTCACTCAGATGGTGGCCCTCAGTTTCACAGCTCTCTCGATGTACCTTGCGACCTTCTCTGTTGTCTGACTATCCGTATCAGATAAGAGAAAGAACAGCATAATATCTTGTGGACGGCCGGGGTTGGGGAGAATGAGTGGAGTAATAATCTCATTCCTTAGGTCTTTATAAAGGGGGCAGGATAGGAGGACGTGGGACACTGTTTCCGTGTTACCATCTCTACATGGGCAGAGTCGTTTTTCAAATGGAGTCTTTTGGTAACGACCTTCGAGTACAGCTGAGGGAAGAACATCCCATCTAGCCAATGTAAAGGCGCGTCTGTATTTTGGGATGGTTAGTTTAAACAGATATGAAGCTGGGAAGTCAAAGTGGGAAGGGGGAAAGTAAGTATACCATGGGCACATTTTCTTTAAAATAGTCAGGTTGTTTTGCCGTTCAATGTCTTTCAGGCGCTGGCCTATTAGACTCTTTGCTTTAATGAGGCCCATTGATAGTAGGGATTGCGAATGCAGACCGCATGTAAGGAGTTTTTGATGCACGGTTTTGAACCACATGCTTTTATGAGGGTCTTGCATTACTAGAGGCAGTAGACCGGGTGGATTTAGATTAAGACGAAGCCAATAGTTGAGTGTTCTTTGCCAGGTCTGAGTTTCTACAGATGGAAGACAGGCCTCGAGTCGTAAAGCTGCGTTTGGGACACAGGAGGGGACGCCGAATATCTGCCTTAGGAATTTAGACTGAGCAGTTTCAAGACTTGAGCAGTGGTTCCCCGTCCAGATTTGTGCCCCATACAGTAACTGCGCCAGAGGTTTTGCCTGAAAGACTTCAAAGGCTGCTGGAATATATCTGCCCCCCTTCGTGTAAAAGAAGCACAACAGCATCTTAATACTTTGAGCTGCTTTTTCTTTGGCATATTTTTGATGGACGTCCCAGGACCCGGTCGACTGGAAGACGATACCCAGATATTTAAAGGCTTTAACCTGTTCGATTGTCTGGTTATCCATCCTCCAGCTGTACTGTCTGCATTTCCTTCCAAAAACCATGATTTTTGTTTTCTGATAATTTATTACCAGTTGCTCTCTCCTACAGTATGCTGAAAATTCACCTATGAGCCTATTTAAGCCTATTCTTGTTCGAGATAGGAGTATCGCATCATCAGCATACAAAAGCACGGATATTGATTTGTCAGCCAGTTTGGGGGCATGGAAGTCCGGAGATGACAAACAGTTAACCATATCATTGATGTAAAAGTTAAATAGAACTGGGGCCAGGATGCAACCTTGCTTGACCCCCTTGCTGACAGGAACTGGTCCTATAAGATGGCCATTTAACGAAGTTCTTACATACAACACCGTGTCTTTATATAAACAGCTGATCAGAAATAATAGTCTTTTGTCTATACTTGATGTGCTCAATTTGTCCCAGAGTCTTGCTTCCGGGTCATGTGGCCAGCATGACTACGCCGCTTCTGGTGAACCAGAGCAGCGCACAGAAACGCCGTTTACCTTCCCGCCGGAGTGGTACCTATTTATCTACTTTCACTTTGACATGCTTTCGAACTGCTAGGTTGGCAGGAGCAGGGACTGAGCAACGGGAGCTCACTCCGTCGCAGGGATTTGAACCGCCGACCTTCTGATCGGCAAGTCCTGGACTCTGTGGTTTAACCCACAGCGCCACCCACGTCCTCCTCTCTCCTGCGTGTGAGGGAAGCACCCTGTTGCAACAGTTCAATAAAGATCAAGCTTTCTAGCTGCTTTGCTTCTCAATATTCTCCGGTTGGCCTCTGTTATTCTCTCCTACCAATAGGGAACCTATGTAAGGACTCTATATGGGCTTTTGGATACCCCATAAGGGAAAAGGGCAATTTTTGTTTACAACAGATGGTGTGCATACACACTTCTTCAGATACCTTCAGATATTTGAAGATACCTTCAGATATCTGAAGAACTGTGCGTGCACACGAAAGCTCATACCAATAACAAACTTAGTTGGTCTCTAAGGTGCTACTGGAAGGATTTTTTTATATATATTTTTTGACTACAGCAGACCAGCACTGCTACCTACCTGTAACTACAACCTTGGTCAAAAGATCCCTGCCCCGAGGAGCTTACAATCTTTTGTATGACACAGGGAGGGAACAGAGAACAGTTGAGGTGCAGGGTAGACCCTGAGTCCTCCTGCGAGACATAAGCCGGAGTCTCTGAGTTTAGACTTTGGGATTCCCAGACATTTCCCCATCAGCCAACTCTCCCCCTGTTTCTGCAATATGGCAATGGAGGTGATGCTATTACAATTCCAAAGGGAATGTCAAGCAGGGAGGGAGGGGGAAGAGAGAGAGTGGGATTCTGGTGGAGACGGGAGCTGGAAGGAGGCTTGGAAAGGGAGTTGGGGGGGCAGGTGAGAGTCGGTTGAGAGCGGTGGGTTCTAGAAGGGGGCCTGAGGGGGGGGGCTGAAGCGGAGGTGGACTTAGAAGCAGTAGCACAGCCGCCATCGCTCTCAGGATGTGGCCGTTCAGTGATGAAAGAAGGGGGTCTCTCCCAACTTGGTGGCAGGAGGATTCCCTTGGTTCAGGTGAGCCATGGAGCCAGGGCTTGGCTTCTACAGAAATAGTACCTCAGGTTAAGAACTTTGCTTCAGGATGAGGACAGAAATCGTGCTCTGGCGGTGCAGCGGCGACGGGAGGCCCCATTAGCTAAAGTGGTACCTCAGGTTAAGACCTGTTTCAGGTTAAGAACGGACCTCCAGAACAAATTAACTTCTTAACCCGAGGTACCACTGTACTGCTAAAGCCCAGATGCCTCACACACACCCCCTCCAAGCTTCACAGAACTGGGCTATGCCTGATTATCGTCTCCCAAAGCAACTTGTTGTTTAGTCGTTTAGTTATATCTGCCTCTTCGTGACCCCAGTGAGCAGTGAGAAAAGGTGCAGGCCTCGGCAAAGGGTTAGAACCATGGAATTGCAGAGTTGGAAGGGATCCCAAGGGGCATCCAGACCCTAGCTGAATCATCCCTGACATAGGGCCGCCCAACCTCTGCTTTAAAACTTCCAAAGAAGGCACCTTTTATCATATGTGGTGGACGTGTAAGGTAACAAAAGCATTCTGGGAAATGATATATAATGAATTGGAAAAAAATGTTTAAAATAACTTTTGTTTAAAAAAAAACAGAAGCTTCTTTACTAGGAATTCAAGTTACCAAGATCCCCAAAGGAGCAGAAAAGACTTTTTATGTACGCAGTGACACCCAGACGGATGTTACTAGCCCAGAGATGGAAAGAAGACAAAGTCCCTACAAGAGAAGAATGGCAAACTAAGCCGAAATGGCAAAACTGACTGGAAAACTCAGGAACAAAGAAGAGCAAAACTTTAATACAGTGGTAGCTCTGGATGCGAATGGTATCCGTTCCGGAGCCCCGTTTGCATCCTGAAGCGAACATAACACGCGACTGCATGTCTGCGCATGCGCGGGTCGCGTTTTGCCACTTCCACGCATGTGTGTGATGTCATTTTGAGCATCTGCGCATGCGCGAGCAGCGAAGCCTGGAAGTAATGCGTTCCGTTACTTCCGTGTCGCCGCAGAACACAACCCGAAAATGCTTAACCTGAAGCGTCTTCATCCCGAGGTATGACTGTAAAGAATCGGAAAAAATTATAACTTACTTGAGAGACCACTGTAAGAAGATGAAAACACCAGGAGGATTGCAATAACACTTGTAACGTAGAAGATACTACGGATAAAATGGAGAGACGTAAAATTTGGATGATGAAATAATATGCATTTGAAAAAGTTTATAATAGGACCCATGGAGGGGAAGGTGTGAAGTCTAGAGATTCGGAGAAATCTCCAAATATGGATATGCATTTTGCATTGTTATAACTCTACACTTGCAAAACCAAATGCAAATTATTTCCCCAAAAAAGGACTTCCATGGAAGGAGACTTCACCGCCTCTCATGGGAGTCCATTCCCCTGTCAAACAGCTCTTGCTGCCAGAAAGTTCTTCTTGGCATTGAGTTGGAATCTCCTTTCTTGAAGCTTGAAGAGCATCAGGATTCTGGCCTTCCAAGAGATCAGACTGGCAGCATTGACGAAGAAGAGTGATGCCAATCTGCCCGGGGAATGGGCATTCTGTCATTACTGCAGGGACCAAAGCGGACTCCTCTGAGCTGTGTGACAGTAAGTGGAAACTCGAGACAAATTCGCTTGTCTCCATGGAGACCGCACACTTACAAAACTGAGTGCGATCAAACAGCTGCTACCCAGACAGCCTTGCAGGAGGAAGCGAAAAGTTTCAAACTGCGTGTGTGTTGCTTGAGAAGACTCCACTGGGCATTGCGAAAGTCTCTCGCCTTCCCAGAAACGAACACCCGTTTCATTTTCCTAAAACCAAGCAAAATCCCCAATACACTGATTAAGTTTGCTTGAGAAAATGGAATTGTTGTTAATTTTTAAGACAGGGTGCCTAGAAATATCTTTAAATATTCTTCCATCCTTTATGGGGGGGGGGGAGTTTTAGGTTCAGACTGAAACCCAATCCATCTAGGGCATATCGTCAAGTTAGCATTTGTAAACACAGCAAATTAGACGTTTGCATTAGGAGGCGTGAAGCCAGCTTTCAGAGCAAAGCAGTGCAATCGTGCACTGAGCCAACCTGGTAGAATTAAGGGTTTTATTTACAGATTTTAGGTCCGTATAGTTAAAACCATGGTTTTCCCAGTAGTGATGTATGGAAGTGAGAGCTGGACCATAAAGAAGGCTGATCGCCAAAGAATGGATGCTTTTGAATTCTGGTGCTGGAGGAGACTCTGGAGAGTCCCATGGACTGCAAGAAGATCAAACCGATCCATTCTGAAGGAAATCAGCCCTGAGTGCTCACTGGAAGGACAGATCCTGAAGCTGAGGCTCCAATACTTTGGCCACCTCATGAGAAGAGAAAACTCCTTGGAAAAGACCCTGATGTCGGGAAAGATGGAGGGCACAAGGAGAAGGGGACGATGGAGGACGAGATGGTTGGACAGTGTTCTCCAAGACTTTGGCCACCTCATGAGAAGAGGAGACTCCCTGGAAAAGACCCTGATGTTGGGAAAGATGGAGGGCACAAGGAGAAGGGGACGATGGAGGACGAGATGGTTGGACAGTGTTCTCGAAGCTACAAACATGAGTCTGACCAAACTGCGGGAGGCAGTGGAAGACAGGAGTGCCTGGCATGCTCTGGTCCATGGGGTCACAAAGAGTCGGACACGACTAAACGATTAAACAACAACAATTTACAGATTTATGTCAAGAACAGAATTGTACAGTCAGGAAGGGACCCCGAAGTTCATCAAGTCCATCCCTTTGCAAGTCCCAAGATCGCAACACTCTTCGCAAAATCCTGCATTAAGAAAGTGCCGCCGTTGATTTGAATTGGTGTCAAAATGGAACAGACTGATTGGCAGCCTCTGTGGCTATGGTCAAGTGATTTCCCAAGAGCCAGAAATAAATGTAAAGATGCCATGTTGATTGAAATAAGGCCCTTCTAGTATCTTCCTCATCATTTAGTGGCTCTCTCCATTCTTGCCTATAATCCGATTAAAAATATTCATGCTTGTTCCCTTATGGTGCTACTCCGTGCTAGCTTACTCAAGAGCAAGTCCCATCAAGTTCAAGCGAGCTTGACAAGAAAATTGGCTTCCAGGTGGAAAAATCAAAATTAGAAACAGAACTGTTAGAACCTAATGCTAAGAATTTGTCAAGAATGTATAACTTGCTGTTGAAATGGAACACAGAAGATGAAACAGTAAAATCAGCTATGATTAAGTGGGCACAGGACATAGGTCATAACATTATGTTTGCTGACTGGGAACAGTTGTGGACCACCGGTATAAAATTTACGGCATGTAATGCCTTAAAGGAAAATATTATGAAAATGATCTATAGGTGGTACATGACCCCAGTCAAGCTAGCAAAAATCTACCATTTGCCTGATAATAAGTGTTGGAAATGTAAAGAAACTGAAGGTACTTTCTACCACCTTTGGTGGACGTGCCCAAAGATTAAGGCTTTTTGGGAAATGATATATAATGAAATGAAAACGGTACTTAAATGTACTTTCCCTAAGAAACCAGAGGCCTTTCTCCTGGGCATTGTCGGCCAATTGGTGTCAAAGAAAGACAGAAATTTTTTTATGTACGCTACAACAGCAGCAAGAATACTCATCGCAAGGTATTGGAAGACACAAGATCTACCCACCCTGGAAGAATGGCAGATGAAGGTGATAGACTACATGGGACTGGCTGAAATGACTGGCAGAATCCGTGACCAGGGGAAAGAGACGGCGGATGAAGATTGGAAGAAATTTAGAATCTATCTTAAGAAATATTGTAAAATTAATGAATGTTAAAATGTTGAAGTTTTAGACAAAAAGGGGATTACAGCTGTAAAAGGTTAAGTAAAAGGAAAAAAATAAGGGAAAATTCGATAAAAACAAGGGGTAGGATTTGTGGAAATAAATTTGGGAATTGGAATGCAGAAAGGGGAGGTATGGGGAAGTCGGTGAAGTAAGGTTTAAGAAAAAAGGATCTGAAATTATACATGTTTGTTTATGTGTTTGTTTGTTTTGTATTGTGTTATGTTTGTGTTTATAAAAATTGTGAAAAACTAATAAAAAAATTATATTAAAAAAAATCAAGTTCAAGCGAGCTTTTTCTTGCGTGAGTCTGTACAGATTTGCAGCCGAACAGCCCAGGAACTCTGGCCCTCCGGGTGCTGTTGAAATACAACGCCCATCATACTTTTTACAAAGCAGTTTTACAATCAATTTAACATTTCAAAGTTTGACTTCCTTCTGCAGTTCCTTAAATTTACTTTTTAATATCTTCTGTATATCCAAATTCATTTAATTTGCTCATTTAATTATCCACTTTAAATATATACTCTCTTTAAACTGCAGGTTATTACAATAATCCTGCCAATGTTTTTACCCGTTTGCAATTTATCTGTCAATATTCAAGAAACCATTTCCATTCTTTTATAAAAAGTTTGTTATCATGATTTCTTATTCTTCCGGGAAGTTTTGCCATTTCTGCATCATCCATAAGTTTTTGTATCCATTCTTCCTTTGCTGGGACTTCTTCTTTCCAATTTGGGGCAAGTAGCATTCTTGCCGCTGTAGTAGCATGTTGTTGTTTAGTCGCTTAGTTGTGTCCGACTCTTCGTGACCCCCTGGACCAGAGCACGCCAGGCAATTCTGTCTTCCACTGCCTCCCACGGTTTGGTCAAACTCATGCTGGTAGCTTCGAGAGCACTGTCCCACCATCTCGTCCTCTGTCGTCCCCTTCTCCTTGTGCCCTCCATCTTTTCCAACATCAGGGTCTTTCCTAGGGAGTCTTCTCTTTTCATGAGGTGGCCAAAGTCTTGGAGCCTCAGCTTCAGGATCTGTCCTTCCAGTGAGCACTCAGGGCTGATTTCCTTCAGAATGGATCGGTTTGATCTTCTTGAAGTCCATGGGACTCTCCAGAGTCTCCTCCAGCACCAGAATTCAAAAGCATCCATTCTTTGGCGATCAGCCTTCTTTATGGTCCAGCTCTCACTTCCATACATCACTACTGGGAAAACCATAGCTGTAACCAGCGGCGTAGTGTGGGTTGTCAGCACCCGGGGCAAGACAAGTAATTTGCGCCCCCTAACCAGGGGCAAGGCAAGTAATTTGCGCCCCCTAACCTGCCGCCGCTGCCAGCTTCTTCTTGCTGCTGCCTGGGCTGGTCTGGTGTGGTTTTCTCCCGCGCTCAGCGCTGCGCTGGGCGGCCGCTGCACTGTCCCTCCCCCAGATAGTCCCTTGCTGTCTCTCCACACCGCACGCCTGGCACCCACCCCCTCCACAGTGGGCGGGGACCCAGCGGCTTGGATCAGATTCGCACAGCCAGCACTGCAGTGAGAGAGAGTGAGTGAGCCAGGTAGGGGCAGAGAGCTGTGAGTGCGAGTGCGCCCCCACCAGATGTTGCGCCCGGTGCGGCCGGGCCCCCCTGCACCCCCCACGCTACGCCACTGGCTGTAACTATACGGACCTTTGTTGGCAAGGTGATGTCTCTACTTTTTAAGATGCTGTCTAAAAAAGTAGAGACATCACCTTGCCAACATGAATAAATTTCCATACAATTTAGTTAGTTCTGTCCTTGTAATTCCCAAAAGAAAAGCTTCTGGTTGTTGTTGTTTTACAAAAGTTATTTTGAACATCCTTTTCAATTCATTGCACAGTGCTTAGCACATGTCTGGAGTCAAAACATTTTTTGTAGCCATAGCTTTAGAAGTCAGAATCTGCGAGAAGAATTCGTTAGGATGTGTACAGAAGCTAGGAGGGGATATATTTATTTGATATTATCCTCCCTCCTTCACATTTGTGTATTCAGCAGAGTGCCACCCCTTTGCAGCTTAAAAAGGAAGTTTAGGCTGATTTTAGCCTTTTGGTTTAAGTAATCCAGGATCCTTTAAGGCAGACTGGATTCTCCTGGTGTCGCCCCCTTTTCTCCCCCTTAAAACAAGATAAACACACAAACAGTCTTGTAAAAGGCAAAAATAACATTTACACACTGGCGAAAGTAACAGATACAGCAGCTTTGTTCCGGAGCAGGCTTAAAAATGCTAATTCACTGAAAAAGACATGCTTAAGTCTGGAGCTCAGACTTAGCAGGTGATCTGCATTGCTGAATGAGGGCAAACAGGAAAGAGGAGGTGAGGAGATAATATTTGGTTATGCCCTCCCCATGGTGGAATCTAGGTAAAGGTAACGGGACCCCTGACCATTAGGCCCAGTTGTGGCCAAATCTGGGGTTGCAGCGCTCATCTCACTTTATTAACCGAGGGAGCCGGCGTACAGCTTCCGGGTCATGTGGCCAGCATGACTGAGCCGCTTCTGGTGAACCAGAGCAGCACATGGAAACGCCGTTTACCTTCCCGCCGGAGCAGTACCTATTTATCTACTTGCACTTTGATGTGCTTTCGAACTGCTAGGTTGGCAGGAGCAGGGACTGAGTAAAGGGAGCTCACCCCGTCGCGGGGACTCGAACCACCGACCTTCTGATTGGCAAGTCCTAGGCTCTGTGGTTTAACCCACAGCGCCACCCGCGTCCCGCCAATTGGCTAGGTTTTCATTAAAAGGAGACCAAACAAATTTCTCTCCTGACTCTACCTGTCAGGGAACTGACATCGGAGCGAGAGGTGAAGGGGAGGCTCCCAGATGATGCTGGCGAAGGACCCAGCAGTAGGGGGAGAAACAGCTCAGTAGAGGGGGAAGCCAATCAGTGCAACACCAGGGATAAAGGGGGGCAGACGGGGGAATTGGAGAGAGGGTTCCAGGACTCTTCACTGGACATCAGTGAGGAGAGCACAGGTCCTCCGCTACCCACGCCTTCCCTGCGCAGAAGACTCCCGCGCAGTGAGAGGAGGAGGAGACTGGGTGTCAAACAACTTTTATGTTGGAAGAGGTTCAAGAAACGCCCACTGACGGATTCTGCCAGTGACTGAGGCAGCCACCATGAGAAGGGGCTGTGCAGTCAGAAAGGTTTAACAAGGCAAATTAACCGAGAAAGGCACCAGTTTACGCACGAGTAACTCATACCAATTACACTACCCAATACCTCTCTCTGCCTGGACAAACACAAGCCTCTCTTTGGAGTGGCGCTGGGCAATCATGAAACCAAGAGACAGGATCTTCTTACTGCTGTCCAGGCTGAAATGTTTCCAAGAGACCCCTTTGGGCACAGGCAGAAGCACAGAAAAGGGAGAATATTTCACTCAGAACTGCCCATTTATTTGATTTAGCGTAGCTCCTGTAGTGTCCGCCTCAGACAATATAGCAAAAAGGAGGTGTCCAGAAAGCGGGGGAATGCCAAAGTCAGAGAAAGAATGAAAGAGTCTGTCAAGGACCGGTTTCCCCTCCATCCCGACCCCAGAGAAGCAACCTGTCTAATTAACCAGTGGAACTCCTTGGCACATGATAGGCACCAGCTTGCAGGGGCTTTCAAAATGGGCCTGGCAGTCAGTTGTGGAGGTGCACTGACAGCTTTCCAAAGCAATAGCAAAAGGACCCGGCGGAGATCTGGATTTTATTTTTAGCCACAACTCTCCCCAACTGCTGGTATTCAGAAGTATACTGCCTCCGACAGGGGAGGTACAATTGTGGCTAGTAGCCATTTACAGCCCTAACCTTTTCCAATACCCTGTTTGAGCCGAGGCAACCAGAACTGTACGCAGCCTTCTCCATTGTCTGCTCCTTCACAAATCCCGTCTTAAGGGTATGTCTGTGTATGAATAGGGTGAGCTGTGACCTGGCTCAGGAACTAAGTATTTGTCATTACAAAAGACTGGCCAAACTCCCCAGGTATCCAATCAAGTGACAGGTCTGCCAGACAGGAGGTAAACAATGCACTCAGATTTCTGTTGTAGACCACCTTTTCTGTGATGTACATATGATGCATCTGGGGGTGGTCTTGAGCTACACCCCTTTCTGTGATGTACATATGATGTTTCTGGGGGTGGTCTTGAACTCCAGGGTGGGCAATTTAAAATGTCTATATAAGGGTGGGCACACCTTGGTTCTGGGTCCTCCTCCTTCTCCTGCGTGTGAAGGGGTCACCCTGTTGCAACAGTTCAATAAAGATCAGGCTTACGAGCTGCTTTGCTTCTCAATATTCTCTGGTTAGCCTCTGTTATTTTCTCTGACCGATGGAGAACCTGCAAAGGACTCTAGAAGGGCTCTTGTGTCCACCATAAGGGAATAAGGGCAGATTTCTGTTTATCACAGGGGCAAGACCTACTGGGAAGAGTTGAATAAAGAGTTAACTTCAGTGTCACCGGGTTTTTATTGCTGACTTGCTCCAGCTCCTGACATCCATGAGCAATAAAGAGAACCTGCAAGGTTAGGGGCAGTGTACCTCCAAATGGGACATGGGTGGCGCTGTGGGTTAAACCACAGAGCCTAGGACTTCTGTCCCCTGCGAGGGGGTGAGCTCCCATTGCTCGGTCCCTGCTCCTGCCAACCTAGCAGTTCGAAAGCATATCAAAGTGCAAGTAGATAAATAGGTACCGCTCCGGCGGGAAGGTAAACGGCGTTTCCGTGCGCTGCTCTGGTTCGCCAGAAGTGGCTTAGTCATGCTGGCCACATGACCCGGAAGCTGTACGCCGGCTCCCTCGGCCAATAAAGCCTGATGAGCGCCGCAACCCCAGAGTCAGTCACAACTGGACCTAATGGTCAGGGGTCCCTTTACCTTAACCTTTTACCTCCAAATAGCAGGAGTGGGGCACAAGGAATATGGGAGAATTGCTGCTTCTCGCCTCCCATCTTTGACCTTCCCAGAAAAATCCAGCTGGATACTATTGGAAACCTAGAACTTCTCTTAGGTCCTTGATAATGAGCTGTGATTCGAGGCTGGACTTGACGACCTTTGGGTAACCTTCCAGCTCGATGATAACCGAATCTTACAGTTCAACAAATCATGGAATCTTGAACTCAAATCCATCTGGACTGCGAAAGAGGCATCTTTCCCCCAGACTCATCACCTCCCCGCATCATAAATCCACACGTCGTTGGGGGGTGGGGTGGGCTTGAGCGAAATCAATTAACCGCCTTGTGTTGTTGGTTATAAATCAACTATTTACATATTTAATGATTACACCTTTAATAAATCCCCAAGAAGGAGCGCCGAGGCGGCTGGTTTCTGAGCTAGTCTCATGGTGTCATCAATTATCGTGAAAGCCAGGCAATCATATTAAATCTTCTCTCCTACCGATGACTCTTGTCAAAGCAAAAATTGTTTCCCGCCCCCCCCCCCCAACCCGGCACCCTCCCCTCCGCATAGCTGCAAAAGCTCTGGAACGGGGCCACCGAGATTACATTAGAAAAATTGCTTGAGCAGCATTTTAACTAAGAGGGAGGGGGGGAGGCAGCTTTTAATTTTTGCCAGACATGGAAATCAATACGCTGTCCTTCATCTCTTTGGAGTGATTGGGGAAGGCCTGGCTAATACAATCCCCAGGTCTCATTCTGACGGCACAAGAGCCTTCAGAAATGATGGCGGAGGCTTTAAGGACCCATCTGGGACTTTGGCAAGGAATTCCTTTTATTAGATTAGTTCCTCTGTCCCTTTTGGAGAGAAAGAGAGAGGATATGTCTCCCTTTCATTATTTTGTAGTTAGTCCATGATCAATATGCGCGGCTTGTATTTATAGCTACCCTGGTGGTTACAACCTTTTGAATGTAATTTATGGTGACATGGAACCCAATTATTATGGGGGAAATATGCGTGACATTTTGGAGAGGGTTTCCTCCCATGTTCCTCTTTAGACTCGTCAGTTCAAGAACTCACACACAAGAAGAGACGGCAATTCTTTAATAGTTTTGTGCTGGGAGGAGCACTTTGTGGGGGGCGGGTGAGCTCACACAAGCAGCTCAGGGTGGTTTTCCAGATCAGGGATGGAGAACCATCATGCCTGGGCAGAATGCGGCCCTCCAGGTCTCTCTACGTGGCCCTCGAGATTCTCATGTCCCCACCCCACCCCAAAACACACCCGTCTCTAGAGCACTCTTTGAGTATTTACACCTGGCTGGCAGGTAACCCTAATCTGTTGAACGAGAGGCCACCTGTCAGGGATTCTTTAGCTGTGATTCCTGCACTGCCGGGGTCAGACTAGATGGTGTTTGGGGTCCCTTCCAACTCTAAAATTCTACGATTCTGTGATTTTCTTGCTCGCCAGGATGGAGAGATGCGCATCTCTGTCTCCAACGTTTGCATGGCTAGAATGTACAAAGGTAAGAGCTGCATCCATTGACCAGACCTCTTTTGTCTCCTCCATGGTTCGCCATGGGAGACTGTGTCCTGCAAAGGCTTCCCTTCAGTTGTCTCCTTACCTCTCTCGCCCTGACCTAGCCACTGTGATCCACGCGACAGTCACCTCCAGACTGGATTATTGTAACTCGCTCTACGTGGGGCTGCCCTTGAGACTGACCCAGAAACTCCAGCGGGTGCAGAATGCCGCGGCGAGACTCCTTACGGGGTCCTCGCTGCGGGATCACATTCACCCAGTGCTATACCAGCTGCACTCGCTCCCGGTGGGGTACAGGATCAGGTTTAAGGTGCTGGTTTCAACCTTTAAAGCCCTATACGGCCTAGGGCCCTCGTACCTACGGGACCGCCTCTCCTGGTATGCCCCGCAGAGAACCTTACGGTCTTCAGACAAAAACATCTTGGAGGTCACGGGCCACAGGGAGGTTAGGCTGGCCTCAACCAGAGTCAGGGCCTTTTCGGCCGTGGCCCCAATCTGGTGGAACGCTCTGTCACAAGAGACCAGGGCCCTGTGGGACTTGACATCTTTCCGCAGGGCCTGCAAGACAGAGCTGTTCCACCAGGCCTTTGGCCAAGGCACAGCCTGACCCCCTCCTTTGGTAATCCTCACAGAACTCTAGCCCAATGGTTGCCATTAATTTGATTTGAACTGAACTGATTTTAGAATGAATTGATTTTAGAATGCTGTATTATTTTATTGTTGTTAGCCGCTCTGAGCCCGGCTTCAGCTGGGGAGGGCGGGATACAAATAAATTTTTTATTATTATTATTATTATTATTATTATTATTATTATTGTTCCTCTGCCCTCAATTATATCATGCCTATGATGGAGAAGCCATGAGATCTTGTTGGCTAGACTCGGTTGTGGCTGCAGAATGTTGATGAATATTTGCAACTGCTCAAGGAACCCCAGCTAGCGGAATGCTTGCAGTTCTCCTCCTGTGAGGGAAGGGAAGAAGATATTTCGACTTGGCAATGCTAAAGGAGAGAGGTGTGGAACTGAAGCAAAGGGGATGCTGGATTGAGGCAGGACCAGTGCTTTTTTTCCCAGCCGGAGCACAGTTCCGGCACCTCTCAGGTGGGCGCCATTCCGGGCTGGCGTTCCCCGCGCCTGCTTCTTGTGTTTATGTACTTCCGAGAAGTCCAAAATGTGCAAGTCTAGACATTTTTTTTCCAGATCTAAGACTCCACCCAGCTCCTAGCCACGGCTGATCGAGCTACGTGGCAGGCCAATTCATATTTCCTTTTCTCTAGTCCGTCTTGCATGTAGTGGCAGCGGGCTTTGAGCATTCCAGCCGGGCCTCTATCATTGCACACATGTGCGTTTGCGCAAGGGCGCATTTATTTGACCAGAACCAGGGGTGAACTTTAAGCCAGCTAGGGAGACAACTTGCCATAGTTTTTAGCACCTCTGCAGGCGGTGAACACGGCTGTTGTCCAAACCGGCATCTGTTCGGTGCTGCGCCAAGTCACCCAGCGACCCACTGTAAAAACTTCATAGAGAAGTTCTGGCACCGACATTTCTCGAAAAAAGCACTGCTGACAGTACAGTGGAAAAACTCAGGCGGCTTTTGAAGAGGAAATGGACAAAGTCATGTAGGCGGTGAGTGGCTTCTAGTCTCTGAAGACGGTTCGGAAACTTCAGCTAGTGTAGAATTCAGCAGCCCAGTGGGGAAATTTGGACATAGTACACCTCTCATCATTCCTTCTATGCAGAGCAGGACATTCACAGAGAAACCAAAATGCTTGTTTACAAAACTATTGTAAGGTAAAGGTAAAGGGACCCCTGACCGTTAGGTCCAGTTGTGGCTGACTCTGGGGTTGCGGCGCTCATCTCGCTTTACTGGCCGAGGGAGCCGGCGTACAGCTTCTGGGTCACGTGGCCAGCATGACTGAACCGCTTCTGGCGAACCAGAGCAGCGCACGGAAATGCCATTTACCTTCCCGCTAGAGCGGTACCTACTTATCTACTTGCGCTGGTGTGCTTTCGAACTGCTAGGTTGGCAGGAGCAGGGACCAAGCAATGGTAGCTCACCTTCCGATCGGCAAGTCCTAGGCTCTATGGTTTAACCCACAGCATCACCCACGTCCCACTATTGTACTACCAACCTTATTATACGATTGTGAAACATGGACCACTTATAAACGTCATCTCCAGCTCCTCGAAAGATTCCATCAACAGTGTCTCCGAAAAATTTTACACGTCACTTGGGAAGACAGGCGAACTAATGCCTGTGTACTGGAAGAAGCAAAGATCCCCAGTGAGGAAGCAATGATTCTTCAGCATCAACTTTGTTGGACTGGTTATGTTGTTCAGATGCCTGATTAACGTCTTCCAAAGCAATTACAGTGGTACCTCGGTTTACATACGCTTCAGGTTACAGACTCTGCTAACCCAGAAATAGTACCTCAGGTTAAGAACTTTGCTTCAGGATGAGGACAGAAATAGTGCAGCAGCGGCGCAGCAGCAGCGGGAGGCCCCATTAGCTAAAGTGGTGCTTTTGGTTAAGAACAATTTCAGGTTAAGAACGGACCTCCGGAACGAATTCAGTTCTTAACCTGAGGTACCACTGTACTCTATTCCAAACTTGAAAATGGAAAGCGTAATGCCGGTGGCCGACAAAGGAGGTTTAAAGACTCTCTCAAGGCAAATCTTTTAAAATGTAGTATAAACACCGACAACTGGGAAACACTGGCCTGCGAGTGCTCCAGCTGGAGAACAGCCTTGACCAAAGGTGTCATGGGCTTTGAAGACGCTTGAACTCAGGACAAAAGGGAGAAACGTGCTAAGAGGAAGGCAAGTGAAATATACTCGGAGTCGAGTGTGAATTTCATGCTCTTTATTCAGCTCATAGTAGCAATGAATGAAACTTCCCCCAAAACGTCGAGCTATATATACATTATTTACACAATGTGCCCCGCATGATTGGCTAATTCCGGGCTGCTCCTGTAGGCCAATCAGGTTGCGGATTCACCTCCTCCAGAAGTCTGATTGGCTGCTCCTGCAGGCCAATCAGGTCGCTGATTCACTTCCACCTGGAGCTGGATTGGGTGGCCCCTGCGGACCAATCAGACTGCTGCATTCTGGATCCTATTGTTCTAGGATTCAGCTCAGTACATAACAGTAAGCTTGGCAAATCCTCACTGGGATCAACTCCCGCCTGGAAACCTATGTCCCCACTGTGGAAGGACGTGTGGATCCAGAATTGGCCCCCACAGTCACTTATGGATTCACTGTTAAAACCGTGTTCATCACAAAGGAGCCCTTTCAGGAATCCCCAGATGGCAGGCTCCCCCCCCCAAAAAAAAACCCAACCCCAATCACTTTCAAATGCCACCAAACCACTCGTTTATCGAGGAGAGATTTTGAACGAAATGCAATTGTGCACACTGTCTGTTTTGATCGCCCTCAAAAGGTAGTTTATGAAATTATTAACAACTGAAAGCATCTCTCTCCATATATCTCCAATTAAGAGATAAGAACAGAAGCCGCATTTGTGTGTGTGTGTATTGGTGTATGCGAGTGTGTGTGAGAGAGAGGAGATTGCTATCACTCCCGGATTACGGGCGCAATAGCACCGATAATGGGAGCTGCTGTTTTCTAATTTTTCCGCCCCTTGAGAGGCTGCCTCAGATCATTCCTCATCGTGGAAGAAAGCAGAGCGGAGAGCAGTACAAAAGCAGGAATGATCTCAGTGGTGTCTTCGACAAAACACGCTTTAAGGAGCCTTACAAAAGCGCCGCTGATAACTAGGGGAGAGAGAAGATGAAAAGAAGAGAGGATGGCCCTGGAGAAAGATGTCAAGGGGGATTAATTTGAGGCTGGGCTGAGTCCCGGGGAAGATGTTCTGCTCGGGTTTCAGCCCCATCTATCTCTTTCCTTCACAAGAGGGAAATAGGGTGGGGGTTCTGGCCTTGAAGGACTACAAATCCCAGCAGCCTCAGCTTCTGGCATGGCCAAGGGTCAGGGCTGAGACATGCCGTGATAGTTCGGTCGCTAGAGTAGGAGACTCTTGATCTAATGGTCCTGGGTTCAAGTGTCATGTCGGGCAAAAAGATTCTTGCATTGGAGGGGGTTTGGAGCTAGATGACCCTCAATGGTCCCTTCCAACTCTGCGCTTCTGCAAACAGTTGTTGTTGTTGTTTAGTCGTTTAGTCGTGTCCGACTCTTCGTGACCCCCTGGACCAGAGCACGCCAGACGCTCCTGTCTTCCACTGCCTCCCGCAGTTTGGTCAGACTTATGTTTGTAGCTTCGAGAACACTGTCCAACCATCTCGTCCTCCGACGTCCCCTTCTCTTTGTGCCCTCCATCTTTCCCAACATCAGGGTCTTTCCAGGGAGTCTTCTCTTCTCATGAGGTGGCCAAAGTCTTGGAGCCTCAGCTTCAGGATCTGTCCTTCCAGTGAGCACTCAGGGTTGAATTCCTTCAGAATGGATCGGTTTGATCTTCTTGCAGTCCATGGGACTCTCAAGAGTCTCCTCCAGCATCATAATTCAAAAGCATCAATTCTTCGGCAATCAGCCTTCTTTATGGTCCAGCTGTCACTTCCATACATCACTACTGGGAAAACCATAGTTTTAACTATATGGACCTTTGTCGGCAAGGTGATGTCTCTGCTTTTTAAGATGCTGTCTAGGTTTGTCATCGCTTTTCTCCCGAGAAGTAGGCATCTTTTAATTTCGTGGCTGCTGTCACCATCTGCAGTGATCATGGAGCCCAAGAAAGTAAAATCTCTCACTGCCTCCATTTCTTCCCCTTCTATTTGCCAGGAGGTGATGGGACTGCAAACAGTAGTCCACAATATCTGGAGAGCTATATCTTCCTGCTTTGCCATGTGTCTACTGCATTTTTTTCTGGGCCTGTTCCCAGAGATGAATGGATGGATGGAGATGAACAGAGAAAGAGGAGAGCGAGATTAGAGAACAGGATCCGTGCAACCAGCACTAGAACAGTAAAAACAAAACAAGCAAATCCCATGAATTCTGAATTTATTGTTATTCACGTTTTATACTGTGTTTTATGCTGTTTTTTTGTTGCATCAGTTAAGTGTTTTAAATTTGTTGTTAGCCGCCCTGAGCCCGGCTTTCTGAACCGGGAAGGGTGGAGTATAAATAAAAAAATATTGTTATTATGTAAAATGTGTGTCGTTTTAAAAGCACCGGAGGAACCTTGAAAAAGCCTTCACCTGATTCCCAGTAGACTAGGACAGTTGGCTTGCCAGCAGTACATGTGAAAAGGGTCTTGGGGTCTTAGTGGACCACAAGCGAAACGTGACTCCACAGTGCGAGGCAGCAGCAAAAAAAGAAAAAGGCTAATGCTCTCTCCTCTATGGTGTTTTGCAGCCATTAGTATTCAGAAACACGACTGGCTCCAACAGTGGAGGCCATCATTGGTTAGAATGCTCCAACCCTCTTTTAAACCCATGCAAGTCAGTGGCCATCACTGCCTCCCTTGTGGCAGGGAGTTCCATAGTGTGATGGCCTGGGACTCGGACTCGGAACCAGAGGAGACTCAGTCCGCACCGGATCCTCTGCCTCAGGCATCATCTGAACCTAGTCTGGGGCCTGATCCTGAAGAGTCCCAGTCTGCACAGGTTCCCCTGCAACAAGCACCAGCTGGGCCGAGTCAGGGGCCTGAGCCTGCCCTGGCTCCAGATGTGGGGATGACCTCGTTGCCTCCAGCTGGGCCATCGCTTACAGCTGCTCCACTGCCGGTTGGGTCAGGGGAGGCTGAGGCGGCCCCTGGGTCTAGTAACCCACCAATGTCTCCTGAGCTGCAGAGACTCAGGTCTGAGAGAAGGAGAGACCTGAGTACTTGCAGGAGGAGTGTTCGCCTTCGGGCGAAACAGGGAGGTGAGTCGCCGGGAGATCAGGACCGGCCGCTACCCCAACAAAGATAAAAGGCTGTCGGACCCTGCCCCAGGTTGCGGGAGCAACGTTGCTGTATGCCAGATCCTGCCTGAGATCCTGCCCCTGTCCTTGCCTGGTTTCCTGCCTTGGCCCTGTCGGACTGACTCCTAGCGGAACCTTTGGATTCTGGACCGGCCCTGGACCGCGTTTCACACGTTACCCCCGGGCCCAGCACACGTAATTTACCGTATTTTTTGCTCTATAAGACTCACTTTTTCCCTCCTAAAAAGTAAGGGGAAATGTGTGTACGCATTATGGAGCGAATGCAGGCTGCGCAGCTACCCCAGAAGCCAGAACAGCAAGAGGGATTGCTGCTTTCGCTGCACAGCGATCCCTCTTGCTGTTCTGGCTTCTGAGATTCAGAATATTTTTTTTCTTGTTTTCCTCCTCCAAAAACTAGGTGCGTCTTGTGGTCTGGTGCGCCTTATAGAGCGAAAAATACGGTACCTACGCCCTGCAAGTAAGGAGGCAAATCCACTGCACTGCCACCCACAAATGTTGGAAGGAAGTCGTACTCTGAGTAGGGATCCGTGGGCTGAAGTAAGCTGTGTCCATGGATTCCCTACTCTGGGTTCGACTTGGGGTACAGCCAACAGCCTTTCTCCCCAAAGCAGCTGCACTGACCTTCGCAGGCACAGACTCTATTACGCTCAGGCCCATTTTGTCCCTTTGATAACTTCTGTGGATTTTGTCCAAGTGTAAATCTCCCTTGGCATGTCCAAGGGCCTTTTGACCTTCAGCGGAGTCTCATCCCAGAGAAGAGCCAGCTGAAGTCTCAGTTATTAATTGGAAATCCAATTTCTGGAGGGTGGCCAATGGAGGAGAGAGAGGCAGAGGCAGCACGGCAACCACTATGAAGTCTCTTCACTTGGAAGCAGGCACCACTGATTTCGACAGCACTTACTTTTGAGTAAGGGACGCGGGTGGCGCTGTGGGTTAAACCACTGAGCCTAGGACTTGCCAGTCAGAAGGTCGGCGGTTCGAATCCCTGCGACGGGGTGAGCTCCCGTTGCTCGGTCCCTGCTCCTGCCAACCTAGCAGTTCGAAAGGACGTCAAAGTGCAAGGAGATAAATAGGTACCACTCCGGCGGGAAGGTAAAGGGCGTTTCCGTGCGCTGCTCTGGTTCACCAGAAGCGGCTTAGTCCTGCTGGCCACATGACCCGGAAGCTGTACACCGGCTCCCTCAGCCAATAAAGCGAGATGAGCGCCATAACCCCAGAGTCGGTCATGCCTGGACCTAATGGTCAGGGGTCCCTTTACCTTTACCTTACTTTTGAGTAAAGGTATTCAGCTTGCTCATTGAGTAGGCCTTGGTCAATCTATCTAGCTCAGTCAGTTGGAGCATTGTGCTGATAACACCAAGGTTGCAGGTTCGATCCGCATCATAGCTGCCAACTTTTCCCTTTCCTTGCAAGGAATCCTATTCAGAATAAAGGAATTTTCCTTTAAAAAAGGGAAATGTTGACAGCTATGATCCCCATATGACCCCAATTTTGATCCCCAGGGGTGCCATGAATGATGGTCAGGCATGCTGCGGTGAATAAATTCTGCATAATGGATTCAGATTTACAAAGCTTGCCCAACTTCAGGGACTGAAGTGCCTCGAGTGCTCACTGGAAGGACAGATCCTGAAGCCGAGGCTCCAATACTTTGGCCACCTCATGAGAAGGTTAGACTCCCTGGAAAAGACCCTGATGTGGGGAAAGATGGAGGGCACAAGGAGAAGGGGACGGCGGAGGACGAGATGGTGGGACAGTGTTCTCGAAGCTACCAGCATGAGTTTGACCAAACTGCGGGAGGCAGTGGAAGACAGGAGTGCCTGGCGTGCTCTGGTCCAGGGGGTCACAAAGAGGCGGACACGACTAAACGACTAAACAACAAAACAACAACAAAGGGAAAGCAGGATCAAATCGGAAACAGGGATGGCTTCTCTAAGTTAGGGACATCCCTGGAAAATAGGGACACTTGGAGGGTCTCGTTCACATTTTTCCAAAACAATCTGCAAAATGGAACAGGTCGATCCGTCGAAATTTGCTCTTCTCTGTGTTTGGGAGTGGAATTCTCCAACCTAACAAGGTGTGTGCCATAGGGGAAAGGGTGCATGAAGTTGCATAGATTAAAACAACTCTTTTTATGGAACGCTGCTTGCAAAAACGGACGTACGAGGCAAAATGTGGCCTACAGAAACGTGTGTGTTAAATTTGCAATGAAGTGCTGATGGTTTCTAATATATATATTGTCAGGGGTTTAGGAGCAGAGGCACGGGCAAGGGAGGAGACAGAGAGCGAAGGGGAGGAGGCAGAAGAAAAGATGAGTGATGACGACGACCCGAGATCTCCCAGTCTTTCCAGTGAATCAGAGGATTCACAGAAAGGAGCACCAGTGGCCAGGGCAAGGGGGGAGTCTAGGGGGGCACCCCAGGAAGATAGAGCCAGAGGGGACTCAGGGGGGAGCAGCTGGAAATCGGGACCAGCGTCACCGCCAGGAAGCAGGGAAGAGAAAGGGAGCCAGGGGGGAAGCGCTGGCAGCTCACCACAGGAGGGAGGGCATGAGTCAGGAGTGGCCACGCCTCCATCGGGGAGCGAAGAAACGGTTAAGAGGAAAGTGGAAGGTTGGGCGCGCGCGCCAAGTTCAAATGCAGAGGAAGGCGGCGCAGTAAGCAGCCCCGAAAGGGAACCAGGTCCTAAAGCCCGGCGCAAGGAGGCAGGAGGGTCCGGGTCAGCGTCAGAAGAATCCCGGAAGGAAGAAGCCCCGGGGGGTAGAGGGACCCAGAGGAGGACAGTCAGGCGGAAAAGGTGGAGCAAGGCTAGGATATTAAGTTGGTGCACACGGGGCGGAGACTCAGACGGAGCTTCGCCGATCTAGCTACTAGACGTAGAGTTTGCGCGCAGCAGCGTGAGAATGGAAACTGTAATTCAATAAAGACTTTTACTTAATGATCGCTGGCTAGCGTGATCCTCTGTGAGCTAGGATCTTCAAGCAGCTCTGACAGTAAGCTCCGTCTCACCATTGTGGGCATCTACAGCCTCGAGGAGGGGAGAGAAACAGGTGCCTACTAGCGAGCTCACGAACGGCAGACGACATGACGGCTGAGCAGCAGATAGAGGACCTCAGAAAAGCAGTGGCACAACTGAACGCCGAGGTTCTCGCATCCAGGAAGAGAGAGGAGGAGGCAGCTGCCGCCTGCAGGGATCTCCAGGTCAGGTTAGACGTGCTGACAAAGCAGACACCCCGGCAGGAGGGAATTGGGTTGGCGAGACGGACAGGCGGGCTAGTCTCTCACTTCGATGGGAACCTGCAACAGTATCCCAACTTTAGAGCCGACGTACTGTGCGCACTGCAACTGCTGCATAAAGACTTTAGAGATGAACAAGAGAGAGTGGGGTTCATCATGTCCCATCTGCATGGGGATGCGAAAGCATGGCTACGCAATTTATGGAGAGATAAGGATCCGGCGCTCCAGAATGCGGATGCCTTTATTAAAGCGATGGATGGGTGCTTTTTATCAAGTATTGACGTGGATCTTGCACGGAAGGAGGTGCATGGGCTGAGACAAGGGAGGGCCAGCGTCAGGCAGTATCATGCCCGCTTTTTCGCCTTGGTCAGTGCCCTGGAATGGGACAGAGATTCGGCTCCGGTAAGAGACCTCTTTTGGGAGGGGCTGCACAACTCGATTAAAGATGAGATCGCGAGGGGGGAGAGACCCCGAACCACCCAGGAGGTCGTTCAGAGGGCACTGGCAGTGGGGGTGAGGCTGGAAGGACGTCCGTGGAGCAGGGAAGAAGGGCGTGGAGGGCGCGAACCAGCCGGGGGCCCCTCCTTCCTTCCCAGAGAAGCAGCGCGGGCGCAATCCACGCCTCCGCCAGGAGGAGGAGCCGAACCTATGGAGGTTGGAGGTGCAAGGGCTCAGTCAGCAACCAGAGCCCTAGCACCGGCAGCAGTGAAAGCGAAGCCTCCTAGAGGGAACAGGAAGTGTTACGTCTGTGAGGAACCAGGGCATAAGGCAAAAGAGTGTCCCCAGAGGCCCCACAAGCTCACTGCAGCCTCGGCAATGGTGACTGCAGCAACGCAGCAAAGAGGACCACAGCAGGGAAACGACGCAGTCTGGCTGGAGGAAGAGGCACTGGGGCCCAGCCAGACGTGTTAGTGACGCAGTCCCCAGAGATTTTACAGCCCGTGAACCCCCTCCCGCCCAAACCAGTAGTGAGGCTCACAGCATCTCTCCAGCTGCCCAATGGAATCACCATAGACGTGCCAATCACCATCGACTCAGGCAGCAATGCGGACTTTATAGGGCAGGACTTTGTCGACAGGCACGCTGTGCAGTTGCTGCCGGCCACACTGCCCCTGCAGGTTGTCACGGTGGATGGCAGGGAGCTGCTCGGGGGGCAAGTGGTGAAGCAGACGCCACCAATGGTGATGCGACTTGGGAATCACAGAGAAATCATCAGCTTCAACGTCACTCAACTATCTGACACGCCCGTTGTATTGGGCATGAGTTGGCTGGACAAGCACAGCCCAACGATGGCTTGGTACCAGAGGCAGCTGACCTTCGGCTCTTCCTTTTGTGCTGAACACTGCATAGTGCCCAGGCAGGAAGGAGAGGAAGAGGAGTCACAGCTGCTGCTAGGCACGCTGCAAGCGATTCCCCACAAGTACGCTGAATTTTTGGAAGTTTTCTGCGAGAAGGAGGCAGACAGGCTACCCCCTCACAGACCATATGACTGCAAAATTGACCTGCTGCCGGGGGCGGCGCTGCCTAAAGGGAAACTGTATTCCATGTCAGAGGACGAACTTCAAGAACTCAAGGAGTTCATTGATCATAATTTGCAGCGCGGCTTCATCCGGGAGTCCAAGGCAGTGGGGGGCAGTCCCGTATTCTTTGTTAAGAAGCGGGACACGCCCCAAAAGAGACTCGTAGTGGATTACAGGATTTTGAACAGTGTGACTAGGCCATCGGACTTCCCCATGCCCCGAATTGACGACCTCCTCGCGAAGGTACGGAAGGGCAGAGTGTTCACCAAGTTGGACCTGCGGGGGGCGTACAACCTCATTCGCATGCGGGAGGGTGATGAGTGGAAGACAGCCATGTTCACGCCCCTGGGGACCTACGAATATAGAGTTATGCCTTTTGGATTGCAAAATGGCTCCCACGTTTTTCAAGCATTTATGCATCACGTGTTGGCGGGACTGCTCTACAAGACGTGCGTCTGTTTCTTAGATGACATCCTGATCTTTTCGGAGTCGCAGCAGGAGCATGACAAGCACGTCAAGGAAGTGCTGAGCAGGCTAAAGCAACATAGGCTCTACGCCAAGCTGGAGAAGTGCCAATTTGACGTGACGGAGGTGGATTTTCTGGGCTACAAGCTGTCTGACAAGGGGCTCGCCATGGACAGCGCCAAGGTTCGAGCGGTGTTGGATTGGAAGAGCCCGCGCAACCGGAAGGAGGTCCAACGGTTTGTCGGCTTTGCGAACTTCTATCGCAAGTTTATCAAGGGCTTCGCGATGCAGACGGCGGCCATCACTGACACGCTTAGCTCCAAGAAAAAGAAGTTCATTTGGACAGAGCAGGCGGAGCAGTCCTTTCAGGCACTCAAGCGTCTCTTCGCGTCGGAAGAGCAGCTGCTTCATGTCAACCCCAGCAAGCCGATGAGGGTGGAGACAGACGCTTCGGACAGAGCCGTGGGGGCGGTCCTGCTGCAGAAAGACCCGCAGGGGGTGTGGCGACCGGGAGCGTTTTACTCCAGGAAGCTCAGCAAGTCCGAGCAGAACTACACCATATGGGACAGGGAGTTGCTGGCAATTCATGCAGCGTTCAAGGCGTGGAGGCACTTTCTGATCGGCGCCAAGCACACGGTGCAGGTTTGCACGGACCACAAGAATCTAGAGCACTGGCGCACGGCACAGTTCCTGAACCAGAGGCAGATACGTTGGGCTGAGTTCTTTGCGAACTTCGACTTCCGAATAGAGTATGTCCCGGGGGACACCAACATCATGGCAGACGCTCTCTCCCGTAAGCCACAGTATCTGGAGGACGCAACACCAGCGGCCGCCATGCACATCTTCGCACCGACAGTGTGGGCGTGCGCCGCGGCGACCGTGGACCTAGAGGCGGTACGGCGAGCGTTGCAGGGGGACTCCTTCGCACAAGCAAAGATGGCAGAGGTGCAAAGGGGCAAGGCAGCGGCCGACGGTTTCCAGCTAAGAGATGGATTGCTCATCCGTAAAGGGGCCATCTACGTGCCGGGAGACGAACTTCGAGCCAAGGTGCTGCAGCAGCTGCACGACGCGCCCACGGCCGGGCACTTTGGCAAGGAGAAGACGGTGGAATTAGTCGCCAGGGATTTCTGGTGGCCTGGAATGAGAGGGGAGGTCGCAGACTACGTGGCGAGGTGTGACACCTGCCAGAGGGCCAAACCAGTGCACAAACCGCCGGCCGGACTGTTGGAGCCGCTGCAAACTCCGGTAGAACCTTGGGAAAGGGTGGCCCTGGACTTTGTCACGGATCTGCCCAGCTCAAGGGGCAAGACGGCAGTGCTGGTGGTGGTGGACCTGTTTTCCAAGATGGCGCATTTCATTCCGTGTGCTAAGGTGGCCACGGCGGAGCAAACCGCCAAACTGTTCATAGACCACGTGTTCAAGGTTCACGGTCTGCCACGGTCTATTCTGTCCGACCGCGGGCGGCAGTTCATCTCGAACTTCTGGCAGAAGCTGATGGGCTTCCTGAACGTCAAGATCAACCTGGCGTCGGCGAGACACCCGCAGACCAACGGGCAAGCGGAGCGGGTCAATGCCATCATGCAGCAGTACCTGAGATGTTATGCAAATCAACAGCCTGCGACGTGGGTGGATTACCTGCCGCTTGCAGAGTTCGCCTACAACAACACGAAGCACGTATCCACGGGGGTCACGCCGTTCTTCGCCAACAACGGGAGGCACCCCAGAACCTTCCCGGGACTGGAAAGAATGGGGGAGGGGGAGCCGCAGACAGCAGATGCGTTCGCGTCGGAGCTGCAGGAAGTCCACGATCAGCTGAGGCGCCACCTGGAGCTGGCCAAGCACGCATACAAGGTACAAGCAGACAAGCACAGAAGGGTTGGAGAAGAGCTCCACGTGGGAGACTGGGTTTGGTTAGCGGCCCACGCAGTGCCGGCCAGGTCGTTGGCCAAGAAGAAACTAGGGCATAAACAACTGGGGCCCTACCAAGTCGAAGAGCAGGTCAACCCGGTAGCTTTCAGACTGGCACTTCCGGAGGGTTCCAGAATGCATCCGGTATTCCACAGATCGGTGCTCACTCCCTACAAGGCACCGCACAGGTTCCAGGAACCCGGAACGGCGCCGAGTCCGGCCAGAGACAGAACAGGACACGCGGGAGCGGCACAGAAGGAACGCATCAACGAAGTCACGGAGATTTTGGACTCCAGATGGGGGGAAGAGGGGGTAGAATACTTTCTCGCCAAGGAGGGCACCCCGGCCAGTGCGAACAGCTGGGTGCCGGGATACGCCTTAGACGAACCTCTGCTCAAAGACGAGTTTCATGCCCTCTTCCCACATAGACCTATGCCAGCAGACTTTTTCGACGACTGGCTTTTCACACCCACGCTTTCGGCCAGCACGTTCCGGGGGTTCGACTCGGACGAGGAACCAACGCGAGACGTCCGTTCCCCGGAGGGGTCACCCTCGGGATCTGTCTCAGAACCCTCGTATTGGTGGGACGATAGGCCAGAGGAGCAGTTCCGCAGAAAGTGGCTGGACTGCTCAGGACGAGCAACGCCGCCAGGAGGAAGTGAGGGAGAGACGGACATGGACATTTTCGGGGACGACCCTGGTTTCGAGCACGGCGGCACAGAGATGGAAGCGGAGGTGACCGTCGTCGACGAGAGCAGGGAGGAAGTCCCGGAAGAGTTCAGATGGAGGCCCGCCACGGGAAGCGACCGATATCCGACGTTCGTCCCTTTGCAACAGCAGCCCCCAGCTCCAGCACCGGAAGGAGGGGAGGGGGGACTGGGGGGCTTCGAGGGGGGGATGGATGTCAGGGGTTTAGGAGCAGAGGCACGGGCAAGGGAGGAGACAGAGAGCGAAGGGGAGGAGGCAGAAGAAAAGATGAGTGATGACGACGACCCGAGATCTCCCAGTCTTTCCAGTGAATCAGAGGATTCACAGAAAGGAGCACCAGTGGCCAGGGCAAGGGGGGAGTCTAGGGGGGCACCCCAGGAAGATAGAGCCAGAGGGGACTCAGGGGGGAGCAGCTGGAAATCGGGACCAGCGTCACCGCCAGGAAGCAGGGAAGAGAAAGGGAGCCAGGGGGGAAGCGCTGGCAGCTCACCACAGGAGGGAGGGCATGAGTCAGGAGTGGCCACGCCTCCATCGGGGAGCGAAGAAACGGTTAAGAGGAAAGTGGAAGGTTGGGCGCGCGCGCCAAGTTCAAATGCAGAGGAAGGCGGCGCAGTAAGCAGCCCCGAAAGGGAACCAGGTCCTAAAGCCCGGCGCAAGGAGGCAGGAGGGTCCGGGTCAGCGTCAGAAGAATCCCGGAAGGAAGAAGCCCCGGGGGGTAGAGGGACCCAGAGGAGGACAGTCAGGCGGAAAAGGTGGAGCAAGGCTAGGATATTAAGTTGGTGCACACGGGGCGGAGACTCAGACGGAGCTTCGCCGATCTAGCTACTAGACGTAGAGTTTGCGCGCAGCAGCGTGAGAATGGAAACTGTAATTCAATAAAGACTTTTACTTAATGATCGCTGGCTAGCGTGATCCTCTGTGAGCTAGGATCTTCAAGCAGCTCTGACATATATATATAAACATATCGCAAACCAACGCAGAAATGCAGGAAACTGAAGACTGGGAAATGAGAAACTAAGAACACACTCACGCCATGCGATGAAAGTGCTATGGTTGTATTTTAAACCATCGTGGCTTCTCCCAAGGAATCCTGGGAGCTGTAGTTTGTTAAGGGTGCTGAGAGTTGCTAGGAGACCGCCTGTTCCCCCTCACAGAGCTACAGTTCCCAGCAGCGGCGTAGCATGAGTTGTCAGCACCCGGGGCAACGCAAGTAATTTTCGCCCCCTAACCCGGGGCAAGGCACGTAATTTGCGCCCCCCCTAACCCCTAACCTGCGAGTTGCCGCTGGCGCTGCCGCCCAAACGACGCCGCTTGCCCAGAGGAGGAGGGGGGCAGAGAGGCGAGGAAAATGCAACGGCCCAGCAGCTGCAGCAGCAGCGGCGGAGGCGGGGCTGTGAGGAGGGGCTGCCTGGCGCGTCCTCCGCGGTGAGCGCTGAGAGCCGCTGCCTGCCGGGCGCCTTCAGCCCGGGCGCGCGCACAGCTCGTCGGTTCCGCGAGACATGCGGCTCTGCTACAGCCTGCGCCCGAGGCTCTTCGGCGACTCCGGAGGCAGCGAGCGCCCCCCCCCCCGATGTTGCGCCCGGTGCGGCCTGCCCCCCTTGCACCCCCCACGCTACGCCACTGGTTCCCAGAGTTATCTGGCAAGAGGGATTGACTCAGCCTGGAGAAGTGAAGACAGGATAACCCTATTTAAATATCTCATTGGCCTCATCTGGCACGGTCGCCTGGTGTCTTTATTGATCCCCCGCTCTTGTTTTCCAAAAGCCTATACTGGGACCACTTCTCAAAAGAAATTTCATGCTATTATTACAGTGGTACCTCCGGTTGCGGACGGGATCCGTTCCAGAGCTCCGGTCGGATCCCAAGGTTTCCGCGACTGCAGGGACTGTTTCTGCACATGCACGTGACGCAGTAGAACGCTTCTGCACATGTACGCAGCACGTAGAGCACTTCTGTACATGCGTGCTGCGCGGTAGAGCACTTCTGCGCATGCACATACAGCGAAACCTGGGGAAATACTTCTGGGTTTGCCATGTTCGGCTCCTTAAGGATATGCAACCAGAGGTGTGCATATCCCAAGGTATCACTGTATTTTTCTAAAAAAATATTTTATTAACATATAAAACACATATATATACATTTACACAATACACGTACACAACACACTACCTAATTTTCATAACATAAAACATACCGACATTACTCTATATAATACCTACCTATACTATACAAATCAACATACTTACACACCTACCCCACACCGACACCCACCAAGTGACTTGACTTCCAGCCATTCTTGTTACGCTACTTTATTTTTCCCAACTAGCTTAAACACATTTCATTATTGCTTTAATCTCTTCTTTTATCGTAACCTTACCCTTCTTTCACTCTAATCATGTTCCGGATTCACTCAGTATCTGTCAGAAATTCTACTTTTCCCACATAGATTTTGATGTATTCCTTAAAGATGTTGTTGTTGTTCTTGTTTAGTCGTGTCCGACTCTTCGTGACCCCCTGGACCAGAGCACGCCAGGCCCTTCTGTCTTCCACTGCCTCCCGCAGTTTGGTCAAACTCATGCTGGTAGCTTCGAGACCACCGTCCAACCATCTCGTCCTCTGTCGTTCCCTTCTCCTTGTGCCCTCCATCTTTCCCAACTTCAGAGTCTTTTCCAGAGAGTCTTCTCATCTCATGAGGTGGCCAAAGTCTTGGAGCCTCAGCTTCAGGATCTGTCCTTCCAGTGAGCACCAGGGCTGATTTCCTTCAGAATGGAGAGGTTTGATCTTCTTGCAGTCCATGGGACTCTCAAGAGTCTCCTCCAGCACCAGAATTCAAAAGCATCAATTCTTCGGCGATCAGCCTTCTTTATGGTCCAGCTCTCACTTCCATACATCACTACTGGGAAAACCATAGCTTTAACTATACGGACCTTTGTTGGCAAGGTGATGTCTCTGCTTTTTAAGATGCTGTCTAGGTTTGTCATTGCTTTTCTCCCAAGAAGCAGGCGTCTTTTAATTTTGTGACTGCTGTCACCATCTGCAGTGATCATGGAGCCCAAGAAAGTAAAATCTCTCACTGCCTCCATTTCTTCCCCTTCTATTGCCAGGAGGTGATGGGACCAGTGGCCATGATATTCCTTAAAGATAGCCCACTCCTTATTCACTTTTTGTACCATATCTCCTCTTATCCTCCCTGTTAGTTCGGCAGTATGGAAGTATTGCATTTTTGCACACAATCAGCAACGATGATTTCCCCCCCCCTCCCTCTCCCAGGGACTTGACGTGACCCTGGCACGGTCCGAGGTTTATGGCCACTCCTGCCGTGGTGCCTGCTGAGGCTGCTCTCAATTTGTTTTATTTACAACCCAGTAAAGTGGGGAGAGGATGGGTTCCTTCCTCTCCAACCCCCCCCCCAAGTTACTCTCTCTCTCTCTCTCCCCTCCCAGGTCTGAGTCAGCAGACCGTTTTCTTAAAAGGAAAACCAGTGAGAGATATTGCGGGCTCTGAGTGCTTAGAGCAAGGGGGGGGCAAAAGCATCTCCCACTCCCCACATCCTTTCCTGCTCCATCTCCTCTTCCAGAAAGCATCCTTCTTTGAGGACTGAACAGTGTCCTTGTCTGAAACCCTGGCCTGGCATACTAACTTCTCTTCCTGCCCCAAGGCTGAATTGCTGGATGTTGTTGCAGGCAGACCCAAGCAGAGGGGGGGGGGCATATGGGCCACTTGGCCCGGCCCTCCGATTCCAAAGGGGGCCTCGGTCAGCATATTCACAACTCAAGCCTTGGAATACCGTATTTTTCGCTCTATAAGATGCACCAGACCCAGTGGCGTAGCGTGGGGGGTGCAGGGGGGGCCGGCCGCACCGGGCGCAACATCTGGGGGTTAGGGTTAGGGAGCGCAAATCCACGGGTTAGGGGGCGCAAATTACTTGCCTTGTCCCGGGTGCTGACAACTCACGCTACGCCACTGACCAGACCACAAGACGCACCTAGTTTTTGGAGGAGGAAAAGAAGAAGAAAAATATTCTGAATCCCAGAAGCCAGAAGAGCAAGAGGGATCGCTGCGCAGCTTCTGGGGTAGCCGTGCGAAGCCTCTTCAGGGCAGTGGGGTGAAGGCTCCCCCTTCCTATTACACTGGTCTGGAGCGTCCTCCCACTGCATGTGACCACAGAGATGGGCACGGCCCTTGCTGCATAAAGCAGCCAAGTCACGCAGCCAGTTTCTCTCTCTTGCTTGCTGCTCTCTCTCTCTCTCTCTCTTTTGAAAAGATATTTATTGAGGAAATTTTTAGGTATAAGAAAAAATGAAAAATAAACATACAAAATAATAAACAGTTAAAAACACACATTAATTTTCGATAACATAACTTCCATACCCTTATTTCCTCCGACCTCCTCATACTTCCCTTCTTTGTATTCCATTTCAGTTTGTTAGTTCAGCAAATCCTTACCATAAAACTTTTACCCATTTATAATCCTTTTTTCCTATCTCCTAAAGCATTACAGCTGGAAACCGCTTAATTTCTATCCAACATCTTTCTAACATTCATTAATTTTACAGTATTTCTTTAAGTAGTCTTTAATTTTTATTTTTATTTTTATTTTTTTAAGAATGGCAAACTGCCACATGCGGCGCCATACTTGGATGTGTCTGGAGTCTTGGAAGCTTGACTACCCTACGTTCTCCTACAAATGGACCTTGAGCTTGTTTGGAGGTTCTAGCAGGGGAGCGCAGCTATCATATACCCTTGACCGAAGAACGGTACACTCCTTCTATCTGGGATGGTCGTCCTCTTCCACCGAGCGCACAGCTTTGGGAGGGACGCACATGGAGCGGTGAGGGAGGAAGGGGACACCCGCCTAGCCAGCCAGATCAGCCGAATCAACCCTGGCGATCAATGGGGTGACAGATGTCGCAGCCAGATCGCCCTCACATCCTGCTCTCTTGCTGCTATGCTGCTCTCCTGCAGCCATTTTCTTCTCTTAATGTAAATTTTGCTGTCTGCTGGCTCTCAGCCAGCCGCACATGAGCTCAAGATCCATATGAGATAAACTCACTGTTTCTTTGTGTAACTACCAACTATCCCTGCCTTTCAGCGATCTAATCATGAACTGAAATGTGAGTAAACTTCTTGTTATTTTTTAAGGAAAGACCCCTGTGTCTTTATTCTTTTAAGAGGGATCAAAAGGGACACCAGGAATAATCCATCTGGGCAAGCCACATTGGATTACTTAACTAAAGAGATTCAAAGGAATCTGCAAACTGGCTTCCAGATATATTGTGGGGAATGTGCTCTGCTACATCACTCACTAGCGTGAGTGAAGGAAGGATAATTCTTATTCAGTATATCCTTTTTTCCCAAATAATATTTATTATTTTCAGTAGGTAAACATAATAAAAAAGAAGAGATTAACAATAATAAAGACAAACAAAAAGTAGGAGAAAAAGGGGAAAGAGGAAAAAGATACATACAACACATTGCCACTTAATTAATTAAAATTAAGTACCGTCCATCTTCATAAACATAGTATTTGACTTCCTCCAATCTCTTCCATCCGAATTTCTTAGTAATTATATGTAGCAGTTTCCAATATCAGTGTTTCAAAAGACCATATCACAGTCCTAATCATATTACATAACTTTCCTTATCGTACATTTTCTTATTTATAAATTTAATTCCATTTTAATCCTAGGCCTAATTGTTTCTTTCAAGTGATTACATATCTTTAATATTACAATATTTATTCAAATAGACTTTAAATTTCTTCCAATCTTCTTGGTGTTCCTCTTCTTTCTGTGGTGCCTTGCAAAACTCAAAACCATGGAGAGACCTGGTTTGAACAAAGACATTGGATTCTTATCTCATTATACATGACTAAGCCATTTCTCACCTTCTCACCCCTTGCCTTTTCCTGGAAGACCTATTGCAGTCGTTAAGAGTCGTCAACAGGCTCATCTCAGCTATCTGCCAATCTCCCATTCCCACCACCCTTCTGAGTAATACCCCTCCCCACCTTCTCACTATATAGAAGGGTCTGGCAACTTCTGTTTCAGTGTATCTGAAGAAGTGTGCATGGACACGAAAGCTCATACCAAGAACTAACTTAGTTGGTCTTTAAGGTGCTACTGGAAGGAATTTTTTTATTTCTTCTTTCTGGTCGCGGATTCTCCCGGTGAGGTCAGCCAGCTCCATAAACTCCATCATTATTCAGTATATCCTTTCCTGCTATCCTTAACATTCCCACAAGAATCATGTTGGGAGAGACCTCGAGGTCATCCAGCCCAACCCCCTGCGATGCAAGAATCTCAGCTGATGGAAACTCAACTAAAGCATCCATGGCAGATGTCAATCCAGCCTTTCCATTGATGAAACCCCACACATAATCATAGAATTACAGAACTGGAAGGGACCACGCAATCCTCTGCGCTGCAGGAATCTTTTGCTCCATGTGGGGCTTAAACCCACAAGATTGAGAGATTGGGAGTCTCCTGCTCTCCTGACTGAGCTATCCCAGAGAACGTATGTACCGTATTTCTTTGCACCATAACACTCACTTTTTTCCTCCTAGAAAGTAAGGGGAAATGTCTGTGCATGTTATGGAGGGAATGCCTACGGGTGGCATGCCTACGGATTTTCCTCCTCTAAAAACTACGTGCGTGTTATGGTCGGGTGCGTGTTATAGAGCGAAAAATACGGTATTTCAGACATTAAGGGGAGAACCAGGGACCCATTAGTTATAGGGGATCCTAGTCCTATAATTCTGCTTTAAATGGGTTCTCCAGATTCACAGACAGGCTCCTCAAAATGGCAATTTGCTCCCCCCACCTAAAAAAAAATTCTTTTTAAAATGTTATCCTCTAGGCAGGTACAGAGACAACAGCTCATACGCTTCAGTGCTCCCTGCTTACCAGAGCGTTGTCCCACTTTACTGGTAAGCAGCTGTCCCCGTTTTTTAGGCAAACGCTTGACTATGAATATGAATGTGTGCATTTGCAATGGGAAACAGCCCTTCTAAATCCACTGCTCCATTTGCAAGGGGGAAATTTGAGGGGAGGGGCAGCCGGGGGAGGGCCCATGCGGTGTAACGGTTAGCATGTTGGACTAGGAACTGGGAGACCCGGGTTCAAATCCCCCACGGCCACAAAGCTCGCTGGATGACCTTGGGGGGGGGCAGTCACTCCTTCTCAGCCTAACTCTCCCTCACTGGGTTATTGTAAGGGTAAAATGGGGGGGGGGTAAAATGGGGGGTGTTATGTACTGAAGTTTTCACCCTGGGCCAGCAGGGGGATACTGTAGATAGTTATGCAAATAAAGGATTGAAAGTGACGTTCAGTGATTGGATAGTTTTAGAAAGTTGCTAAAGTAACGTTGTACTGGAGCTCTATATAAGCAGGCTGACTGAACCCTTCAGTTCAGTTCTGTTCTGGCCTGTGAATAAACAAGAGCTGTTTGAAGAATTGCTGTGTCGTCTGATATGTTCACCCACAACTTAACGGGGGGGCTACTTAACAGGTGGGATGTAAATGTAATTGACAATTAAATATACAGTCATACCTCGGGTTACAGACGCTTCAGGTTGTGTTTTTTCGGGTTACGGACCACCGAAACCCAGAAGTACTGGAATGGGTTACTTCCGGGTTTCAGACTCACGCATGCGCAGAAGCACTAAACTGTGCTTTGCACACGTGCAGAAGCGCTGAATCGCAACTCAGGTTGTGAACGTGCATCCCGCACGGATCACGTTCGCAACCCGAGCATCCCCTGTCATTAAAGCCAAAGCACATCTTCCCCCTACCTCCATTCCTCCCCCTTCCTCTGCTGTTTCCTTGAGCCTGTTTTAGACTGTAAGCCCCTTGGGGCAGAGATTGGTTGTTTTTCAAGGCATGTAGGGCAACGGCAATACCATAGTCAACAAAAAGAACCACAAATCATCTCATTGCAGTAGCGCAGTAATAAAACCCCTAGCTGCTGGCAGAAATGACTGGCAGAATCCGACACCAGGGAGAAGAGTCGGTGGAAGAAGACTGGAAGAAATTTAAAGACTATCTACAGAAATATTGTAAAATTAATGAATGATAGAATGATGTTGGATAGCAACTAAGGGGTTTCCAGCTGTAATGATTTAAGAGAATATGAAAAAAGGGTTATAAATGGGTTAAAATCTAATGGTAAGGATTTGCTGAACCAATAAATTGAAGTGGAATACAAAAAAGGGAGGTATGAGGAGGTCCGGGAAATAAGCTAAAAGAAAATAAGTAAAAGAAAAAATGTATGTTTTTAACTGTTTTTATTTTTTTATTTTTCATTTTTACTGTTATATTTCAAAAAAAAATTAATAAATATTTTTTTTTTAAAAAAAAAAAACCCTAGCTGCACATTTGCCAAAGCTAAGCAGGGTCTGGTATGGTTTCAGACAGGGTGGGAGGCTGGGTGTTGTGATCCGTGCATTGCAAGGGGTTGGGCTAGAGGACCTTTGAGGGGCCCCCTCCAACTCTACGATTCTGTGATCTGCTCCACAACCGAACCTTGGTCCCCTGTTAGCAAATGGGCATGTTTTTACGTCACTCTCGCCCATGACAATCCGTTCCTCGTTCCGCTGTTACAGGGGCTTAGCTTTTCCAAAAGCTCCTGGGGGCTGCCATTTTCCTTTCCCAGAATGCCCTGGGTGCTCTGTTGTCCCACTGCATTTAGTATAGGGGCATGGCAGTCACCCGTAGGTGGGGTGCAATTTCCTTTCCCTACAAAGACCGGGAAAGCCACTTGTGTTGCCGTATTTTTCGGTCTATAGGATGCACTTCCGCCCTCCAAAAATGAAGGGGAACATAGGCGCCGACTCCATGGGGCCTGAGGGGGCCCGAGCCCCCTCAAAATTTGTTGGGGGGGCTCTGCCCCCCCAATAATCTCGGGCGCCCCTCCAGCAGAGCGCCACCGCCGCCCCTCCCCCAGCCCAAAATGCACAGGGTCGGGCTGCATGCCTCCTGCCCTCCCTCCCGAGCAAAAGCTCCACCCAATTTCCTTCGGAGGTGATTAATAGGCGCAGCACGCTCTCCCCTATTCGCTCACGAGGAGGCGGCGCCACTTTATCTGCATATTCATGAGCTTATTTATTATTCATGAGCTTTCGCGGGCTCCCCCAATATTTTTTATAAGTCGGCGCCCCTGAAGGGGAAATGTGTGTGCGTCCTATGGAGCGAATGCAGGCTTTCGCTGAAGCGACCCCTCTCGCTCTCTAGGCTTCAGGAAGCTACCTGTAAGCCTTCGGAGCGCGGTGGGAGTTCCCGCTGGGCTGTGAAGGCTTGCGGATAGCAGCCTGTTCTGGGGGGTGGGGTCGGGGGAAGCCCCACGGCTAAAAACCAAAACCGTGCACAGCTTCTTCCGGCTGGAGAGGTTGTGCGTGGCTAAAGAGGAAGCCAAGACAGCCAGCAGGATGAATCCCGCTGGCTTTCTTGGCTTCTTTGCTCTTTGGGGCTAGGGGGGGAATATTTTTTTCTTTATCCCCCCCCCCAAAAAAAACTAGGTGCGCCCTATGGTCCGGTGCGCCCTATGGAGCGAAAAATACGGTACATCACGAACATAGGTAGTTGCCCTACTCTGAGCCAGGCCATTGCTCCACCTACCTCATCACTGTCCTACACAGGCTGGCAGCAACTCTTTCTGGGATTTAGCCTGGGCTTCCCACCCACCCCAAATGCCCTAATAATGTCAAAGAAAGACAAACACAGACCAAAATTTTGCCGAAATGAACACCATCGCCTCTGTAATGAACAAACAACGAACCGCATGTCATCTTAAAGAACAAATAACCACACGAGAAAGGTCTACGAAAAGGAAGAAAAATGAATGTAATGCTATATAATATTTTTAGGGAGGGGGAGGAGAGAAATCTTGCACGCTTGCAAGGCCAAATGTATTCGGGAACGGACTAGTCAGCTTTCTTTGTAACCGAAAGCGTCGGGGAGAGGAGGCGGGGAATCTTCCTCCATCTCGGGAGAAAACTCATTTCCAGTCGGCTGCGGCTGCTTCCCTGGGAGATAAGCGAACGCTCGCCAAGTGCCGTCCCTAATGGACTTTGCTAAATTTCTGATAGACTCTCATTTGTTTTTATTATCTCCCTCTTTGCGGGGAGGGAGGGTGAGAACCAGAATTTGTGCATGGCGACGCATTCCAATCAGACAAGGACCCGAGATCGCAGCAGTAATTTGAAGCTGACAACGTCCTTGACCTGGTCTGATGGGGACAGGCCTGACCTCTGGGTGAACCTCGGTGGCCATGTTAGACAGCCAGCCTTGGTGTGTGTGTGTGTGTGAATACTGCTCTGGGGGTCATGGAGCAGTTAGGATTGCCAAACCTCCAGCTCTGACCTGAAGTCCCCAGGTTTCTCCAGCCCCCTCCAGGTGCCCAGGGGCAGGGGGAGGGCCTGAATAAATATATATGCATATTTAACAAGAAGGCTGCTTGTGCAGATTGCAAGCTTCAACCCGGCAGGAGCTGGCTGCAAATTCTAGCATTCCCACCCTCGGTGACGTCTGCCTTTCTCTGCTCCCCTCTCCCAATTAACCTCCGTCTCCAGGGCTTGGCACATCTTTTGCAGGCAGAAGGCCACAATCTCTGGCATCTCCAGGTATAGCTGGAAAAGACTCATGGAATCAAAGTTGGAAGGGATCCCAAGGCCATCTATTCCAAGCCCCTGCAATGCAGGAATGTTTCGCCCAACGTGGGTCTCGAACCCAAAACCTGGCCTGAGTTAAGAGTCTCATGCTCTACTGACTGAGGGCTTAACTCAGCAGAAGGCAGCTTCCTATGCTCTTAACTATAACCCACAATCACTTTCTGGATTAAAAGCACCCAGTTCACAACCACCCTCCTCTGCTCCCCTCTCCCAATTAACCTCCGTCTCCGGGGCTTGGCACATCTTTTGCATGCAGAAGGCCCCAACGTGGGGCTTGAACCCAAAACCTGGCCTGAGTTTAAGAGTCTCATGCTCTGCTGACTGAGGGCTTAACTCTGTTCCCCTCTCCCAATTAACCTCCGTCTCCGGGGCTTGGCACATCCTTTGTATGCAGAAGGTTCCAGTTCCATCTCCTGGCATCTCCAGGTAGAGCTGCGGATGCTCCCTGTCTGAAACCCTCAAGAACCACTGCCAACCTTGAGCTGAACGCGCCAGCGGGCTGACTTTGCAGCAAGGCATCTCTCTGCGTTCGGTGCGGGACGGGTCCACGGAGTCACAGAAGACATTAAATCAGTCCCTTCTCCAAAGGCACGAGGCTGTGTGTCAGAGGAGAGCTAAACCGATTGTAAACTCATCAGCAGCGAACAAAAGATCAAAGAAGAGAAAACAATTACAAGGAGATTGAAATGGACAAGCGAGCTGGGCTCCAGGGGAAACAAGGCTTAACGGCCTGGGGTCAGGGGATTGTTTGGGGGTGAGATAAGTGGGCAGAATGAATTAGCATTGGGGGAGAAGTGTGTTACGAGCAGGCTGGCTCTGGAAACATCAGCTTCATTGGGGATGCAGCCTTTCCCTCAAAGAATTCTGGGCAATGTAACTGGTGCCTTGTTGAGCTATAGTTCCCTGCCATCCTTCACAAACTGCAGTTCCCAGCATTCCTGTAGGGGAAAGAGATGTGCTTCAAATGTACTTTACAGTGTGTGTGCAACCTTAGTTTAAGGCATTCCTCATAGAATCATGGGTGGCGCTGTGGGTTAAACCACAGAGCCTAGGACTTGCTGATCAGAAGGTTGGCGGTTCGAATCCCTGCGACGGGGTGAGCTCCCGTTGCTCGGTCCCTGCTCCTGCCAACCTAGCAGTTCGAAAGCACGTCAAAGTGCAAGTAGATAAATAGGTACCACTCCAGCGGGAAGGTAAATGGCATTTCCATGCACTGCTCTGGTTCACCAGAAGCAGCTTAGTCCTGCTGGCCACATGACCCGGAAGCTGTACGCCTGCTCCCTCGGCCAATAAAGCGAGATGAGCGCCACAACCCCAGAGTTGGGTCACAACTGGACCTAATGGTCAGGGGTCCCTTTACATAGAATCATATGGAAGGGACCCCCAGGGTCACATCTAGTCCAACCCCCAGAAATGCAGGAATTGCAGCTTGAGAATCCCTGACAGATGGCCACCCAACCTCTCCTTAAAAACCTCCAAGGAAGGAGAGTCCACTGCCCTCCGAGGGAAACCGTTCTACTTTTGAATGGCTCTTAGCAACAAAAGTTTCTTCCTGATGTTCAGACAGAATCTCATTTCTTGCGATCTGAATCCACGTATTTCAAGAGTTTGAAACAAGGAGCAACAGTTTTCCCAACATCGCTGTCGTTATCTTTTTTTTTAATCAAGTGCTTTTTATTGAGATTTAAGAACACCAACACCAACCAACAAAAACATCAAATCTTATTACATATTACATATATCCTACTTTATGCTCCATAGAGCTGTTGACTTCCATCCTTCCCTTCCGCAAGTTTTCTTCTTCCAATCTATAATTCACAGTTTCATTGGTTAAAAATTACTCCGTGACATAAGATATAATTCAATCCTGCCAATGTTTTCATATTTCTACAGTTCTCACTCAAGCCGAAAAGGGTACTGTCAGGGAACTGACATCGGAGGGAGAGGCGAAGGGGAGGCTCCCAGATGATGCTGGCGAAGGACCCAGCAGCAGGGGGAGAGACAGCTCAGTAGAGGGGGAAGCCAAGCAGCGCAACACCAGGGATAAAGGGGGGCAGACGGGGGAATTGGAGAGAGGGCTCCAGGACTCTTCACTGGACATCAGTGAGGAGAGCCCAGGTCCTCCGCTACCCACGCCTTCCCTGCGCAGAAGACTCTCGCGCAGTGAGAGGAGGAGGAGACTGGGTGTCAAACAACTTTTATGTTGGAAGAGGTTCAAGAAACGCCCACTGACGGATTCTGCCAGTGACTGAGGCAGCCACCATGAGAAGGGGCTGTGCAGTCAGAAAGGTTTAACAAGGCATATTAACCGAGAAAGGCACCAGTTTACGCACGAGTAACTCATACCCATTACAGGTACCTCGCCCTATTCTAGTTTCACAAAAGAGAGAGGAGGATATTCTGTTTCCAGGAATGTCAGGAAAGTAGGGGAATCACAGAATTGTAGAGTTCTCCCCCTCATTAAGTCCCCACAACAACCCTGTGAGGTAGGTCAGGCCGAGAGGCAGCGACTTTGCCCCCGAGGTCACATCCGGTGAGTTTCATGGCTGAGTGGGGATTTGAACCCAGGTCTCCTGGCTCTTAGTTTAGCATTCTAACCACTGTACCACGCTGGCTCTCTTGGCACCATGGAGCCATGGGGAAGAATGTGGGGGCCTTGCGTTGATGTGAATATTTCCCACTGCAGGAACAATGTGGGTGAAGACGCTCCTTCAGATATACTGGACCGAGGCTGTTTAGGGCTTTAAAGGTCAGCACCAACACTTTGAATTGTGCTCGGAAACGTACTGGGAGCCAATGTAGGTCTTTTAGGACTGGTGTTATATGGTTTCGGTGGCTGCCCCCAGTCCCCAGTCTAGCTGCTGCATTCTGAATTAGTTGTAGTTTCTGGCTCACCTTCAAAGGTAGCGCCACATAGAGTGCATTGCAGTAGTCCAAGCGGGAGATAACTAGAGCATGCACCACTCTGGCGAGGCAGTCTGTGGGCAGGGAGGGTCTCATCCTGCGTGCCAGATGGAGCTGGTAGACAGCCGCCCTGGACACAGAACTGACCTGCACCTCCATGGACAGCTGTGAGTCCAGAATGACTCCCAGGCTGCGCACCTGGTCCTTCAGGGGCACAGTTGCCCCATTCAGGACCAGGGAGTCCTCCAGACCCTCTCGCCCCCTGTCCCCCCAAAACAGTCCTTCTGTCTTGTCAGGATTCAACCTCAATCTGTTAGCCGCCATCCATCCTCCAACCGCCTCCAGACACTCACACAGGACCTTCACCGCCTTCACTGGTTCCGATTTAAAAGAGAGGTAGAGCTGGGTATCGTATGATACGATACAATAATCTTTATTGTCATTGTTCCATACAGAACAACAAAACGGAAAATTTCGTTCACCACCCCCACCGATCCTGTGAGTCTCGACAAAGGTGTCATCTGCCTTTTCTGTCTTGTTGTGCAGAGAGAGAGAGGCAGGCATCTCCCCCCCTTTCCCCCTCCCCCCCTGTGATTAAGCATGCAGGAGACGAGATTGCTCTTCCAATAACATACAAGTTTTCAATCTTTTTTTTATGTACACAAGTAATTCCATCTAAATGGAAGGTTGCCCGAGCTGGACCCCCGTCCATAAATCTGATAATGTTGATTTGCTAATGAATTAGGGAGGCCTCCTCCTTCCTGCCTTCACAGCTCGCTGTACCAAAAAGAAGGAAAGGAAAGGGAAAAACCTCACCCAGATTTATTCTTCCCTTCCTCATCAGTTATTTGTACTGTGTTCGTGTGTGTGTGTGTGTGTGTGTGTGTGTGTGTGTGTGTGTGTGTGTGATTGTTGTGACTTTTGCACATCCATGGGGAAAGGTGAGCATTTGGATAAACTGCCAACCGCTATCAGAAAATTAGAACTGCTCGCCTTTCGAGTCACGTAACACCTAAATAATAGGAAGCCCTTCGTTCAAATCTTGACATTTCATATTCATTCCCTGAAGAGGCCCTGGGCAAAAACCTCCCCCCCCCTCTCTCTCTGACTCAGCAACCTGTATCTGAACTAAGAGGCTGCCAATACGCACCTACTTTGCAAGGTTATTGTTAAGTTGTGGGTGAACATATCAGACGACACAGCGATTCTTCAGACAGCTCTTGTTTATTCACAGGCCAGAACAGAACTGAACTGAAGGGTTCAGCCAGCCTGCTTATATAGAGCTCAACTACAAAGCAACAGTAACAACTTTCTGTAACTACCCAATCACTGAACGTCGCTTTCATTTCCTTATTTGCATATGCGGACCTGAGTGAAAACTATCTACAGTATCCCCCCTGCTGGCCCAGGGCGAGAACTTCAGTACATAACAGTTAGTGTAAGGCAGGGAGCCACTGAATGATGGAAAAGTCAGTTGGGGGAGGCAGCATGCGCCTTTGGGCGGAGCTAGAGCTGATGGTGGGTGGAGCCAGAGTCAGAAGTGGGTGGAGCCTGCCTTGCAGAATTGTGTGTGGGTGTGCGTGCATTCAGGAGGGAATGCACACACGCGCACATGCAATTCTGCAAAACAGCTCATGATGATTTCTAACTGTCGCCCCACATTTCTCTCTCTCATCACCAAGGATCTGAACTGATTCCTTGCAGAGGTCCAGGAACTGCTGTATGTTAAGTCAGGCTCTGACTCTGAATCCGGGGCAGAGGTTGCAGGTTTTACACAGCAGGGATGGCTGTTGTTGTTTAGTGGTTTAGTCGTGTCCGCCTCTTCGTGACCCCCTGGACCAGAGCACGCCAGGCACTCCTGTCTTCCACTGCCTCCCGCAGTTTGGTCAAACTCATGCTGGTAGCTTCGAGAACACTGTCCCACCATCTCGTCCTCTGTCGCCCCCTTCGCCTTGCGCCCTCCATCTTTCCCAACATCAGGGTCTTTTCCAGGGAGTCTTCTCTTCTCATGAGGTGGCCAAAGTCTTGGAGCCTCAGCTTAATTAATTAAGCATAGCTTAATGGTAAATGCCTTAGGGATGCACCTAGCTACAGTCCTACTCTAGCTGAAATTAATGGAAAATATCGGCGTGTGACCATTAAGTTCTCCTCTTGGTAGAACTTAAGTTGGCTAGGCCCCTGAAGGTGGGAGTTCTGTCCTCCATTCATCCATGAAGCTGACTGGGGCCCATTTGGGCTTTGTTGTTGTTTAGTTGTGTCCGACTCTTCGTGACCCCATGGACCAGAGCACGCCAGGCCCTCCTGTCTTCCACTGCCTCCCGCAGTTTACTCAAACTCATGCTGGTAGCTTCAAGAACACCATCCAACCATCTCATCCTCTGTCGCCCCCTTCTCCTAGTGCCCTCCTTCTTTCCCAACATCAGGGTCTTTTCCAGGGAGTCTTCTCTTCTCATGAGGTGGCCAAAGTACTGGAGCCTCACCTTCAGGATTTGTCCTTCCAGTGAGCACTCAGGGCCAATTTCCTTCAGAATGGATAGGGTTGATCTTGCAGTCCATGGGACTCTCAAGAGTCTCCTCCAGCACCAGTTGTTTTTCTCTTTGACATCTGGTAGGAGGGCATTCCACAGGGCGGGTGCCACTACCGAGAAGGCCCTCTGCCTGGTTCCCTGTAACTTGGCTTCTCACAGCGAGGGAACCGCCAGAAGGCCCTCTGCGCTGGACCTCAGTGTCCGGGCAGAACGATGGGGGTGGAGACGCTCCTTCAGGTATCCTGGACCAAGACCATTTAGGGCTTTAAAGGTCAGCACCAACACTTTGAATTGTGCTTGGAAATGTACTGGGAGCCAGTGTCCGCCTATGCGAAACCTTACCTTGTTCTGCTGTGACTTCTGCTTAACTGGACTCAGATGAACTTGGGCCAACTCCGGATCCTGGCCCGCCTTGCTGCTCATCTTGATTTTGCAAGTCACATGAGTTACTCAGGGGAACCCATTGAGAACAGGACATTATTATCACAGGAGGTGGTTATCTTCCTCTCCGCCCCCCCCCCCCGCCACAGTCCCTGCTGATGCACGACGGTGTCTAGTTTATAAGGCTCTTGTTTAAATGTCATGGAACGCAGGACTAAAATATGAAAACTTCTTGGCATTTTTCAAGAAATTACAGAAATTCCCAAGTGCTATGGCTACGTGCAATAGAATGGGGGGGGGAGGGGGACGACATGATCGCTGAAGACTGCTGGTGAGCTGTGGATGGGACACAAGAAGCCAAGAAGGTTGGGCAGAGCTGGGCAGAGCTCTTCCAGCTGGGCAGAGATCGTAGAATCGTAGAGTTAGAAGGGACCCTGGGGTCATCTAGTCCAACCCCATGCTATGCAGGAATATCAACTAAAGGAGTCTCTATTGCTTCTTTAAATGTAAAGGTTTTGATATTGCAGTGATAACCAGGAGAACAGAGATCTGAAAGGCACAAGGACTGCCATATTATTTGTTTTTATTTAAGGAATTTAACTACCGTATTTTTTGCTCTATAAGACTTACTCTTCCCCTCCTAAAAAGTAAGGGGAAATGTGTGTGCGTCTCATGGAGCGAATGCAGGCTGCGCAGCTATCCCAGAAGCGAGAGCCGCAAGAGGGATTGCTGCTTTCACTGCGCAGCGATCCCTCTTGCAGTTCTGGCTTCTGAGATTCAGAATATTTTTTTTCTTGTTTTCCTCCTCCAAAAACTAGGTGCGTCTTGTGGTCTGGTGCATCTTATAGAGCGAAAAATACGGTATCACTTAACCATTCATAGGGGCCAACTCCCTGGGGCCCTGGGTCATAGGGGCCAATTCCCTGGGGCCCACAAATTTCCCCCTGCGGTGGTCCAGCACCCACAGATTTCCCAAGGCAGGGGCCCAGCACCCACAAATTTCCCCCTGCAGGGACCCTGCACCCACAAATTTCCCCCGCAGCGGCATTAACCTTTCTGCACCCTCTCAGCTCCCAAGAATGCATTGCCCAGGCCATAGATACCTGCCCTCCAGGTTGCAGAGGGTTAGGAGTTGCTGGATCCCAGTTCAGCTTCCTCATGTGGTGAACGACTGAAGTTCAGGTGGCTGGTCTTGGTGAAGGACCTTGACTCAGGCTGGGCATTGGATCCTTCTGGACAGGAGCAAGCATAAAAGGACTTCCTGTTGCAGTTGTGTCTCTCTGAGGCAGCGTGGTCCTTCTAGTCTCTGTTGTCTCCTTGCATATGTGGTCGTTCTTTAGCCTCTGGCTCCCGACTTGCTCTTCATTCCTGCTTCCCCTGCAGTTCTGAGTTGGACTTCTCAGTCCTAAGTACTCTTCTGGCTCTTTGCTCCTGGCTCAGAATATCTCCCAGTCCTTTTTCATCCCCCTCAGGGTGAGATGGCCCTTGCGATGATGGGAGTTGGGATAAGGGAAAGGTGCTGCAATGGGAGCTGGAGGATGACTGTCCCTCGCTTTCAAAATTACCGTATTTTTTGCTCTATAAGACTCACTTTTTCCCTCCTAAAAAGTAAGGGGAAATGTGTGTGCATCTTATGGAGCGAATACAGGTTGCGCAGATATCCCAAAAGCCAGAACAGCAAGAGGGATCGCTGCTTTCGCTGCACAGCGATCCCTCTTGCTGTTCTGGCTTCTGGGATTCAGAATATTTTTTTTCCCTTGTTTTCCTCCTCCAAAAAATAGGTGCATCTTATGGTCTGGTGCGTCTTATAGAGCGAAATATACGGTAAGCACTGGAGGATGTCAAAGAGAACAACAACTACCAGACTTTTGGAAGACATCTGAAGGCAGCCCTGTTTAGGGAAGCTTTTAATGTTTGATGCATTATGGTATTTTAATATTTTGTTGGAAGCTGCCAAGAGTGGCTGGGGCAGCCCAGCCACATGGTCAGGGTATAAATTATTATTATTTATTTATTTATTATTATTATTATTATTATTATTATTATTATTATTATTATTATTATTATTTTGTATGCTTTTTGAAATATATTTGGCGTTGAGTGTGAATTTCATGCTCTTTATTCAGCTCATAGTAGCAATGAATGAGATTTTCCCCAAAATGTCTAGTTATTTACACAATGGGCCCCACATGATTGGCTAATTCCGGGCTGCTCCTGTAGGCCAATCAGGTTGCGGATTCACCTCCTCCAGAAGTCTGATTGGCTGCTCCTGCAGGCCAATCAGGTTGCTGATTCACTTCCACCTGAAGCTGGATTGGCTGGCTCCTGCGGACCAATCACACTGCTGCATTCTGGATCCTATTGTTTGAGGAGTCAGCTCAGTACATAACACTCGAGAAAAAAGCAAAAAGAAAAACCATACATCTACATCACCCGCCACCTCAAATATAAAATAAACAAAAAAGTAAATTCTTATGTTTTGTCAGTAAGTCTTCTTAGGGAACATCCTTTTGTCCTCTTTCTATATTTGCAAATTTATTGCATAAATCTATATGTTCATTTTACAATACAATATTACTCTTCTGTGTCTTAATTTCTTATTCTTTTTATTTAGTACAACTGCAGAAATTATTCAAAGGCAGTGACCCAATTCATACTGCCACGTTTATTTTTAAGATATGTTTTGAAAACTTCCCATTTTGCAATAAATAATTGTTCTGACTTATCTTTCATTTTTTTCAGATGGTCGGGCCAGCTCTGTATATTCAGCTGGTTTTTGTAACCATTCTGATCTGGAAGGAATTTTATCACTTTCCCAGTTAATCACTATTAAGATTCTCGCCGCGACTGTGGCATATAAAAAAAACTTCTTTTGCATTTCTAGGAATGTCTGGTGCTGTATTTCCCAGTAGAAAAGCTTCTCTTTTTGGGGTTTTTTTAAAATGAGACCCTGAACATTTTCTTAAGTTCACTATAAATGTCGTCCCAGAAAATCTTAATTTTTTACATAGCCACCACATATGAAACATAGTACCAATTTCTACTCCACATCTCCAACAAGTATTAGCCATATTTTTATACATTTTTGAAAGCTTCCATGGGGTCAAATACCAGAATACCAGCAGTATTACATTTTTTGAAGAAAGAATTCCCTCAGAGTATAACACGCTGTGAATTTCCAGTTCACTTTCCGTAGATTTTCCCATTTCTTTATTTCTATTTTATATCCAAAGTCCTGGGCCGATTTAATCACAGCAGCTTACATTTCACAGCAGCTTACATTTTTGAGAGAGTTTTTATTGTTGAATTGACAAAATTGACATTTTTGAAAGAGTTCTCATGGTTGAATTGACCAAATTGACATTTTTGAAAGAGTTTTCGTTTTTGAATTGACCAAATCTAGATATCTCTGGTGCATAGCTGTCAACTTACAGATTTGAAAATAAGGGGCCAGCAGCCTCGAAAATAAGGGATCAGCAGCCAAAATAAGGGATTTTCCAGGCACAGGTATGTTCAACTTCTGAGCCACTCCAAGCCAAAGGCAGAAAGCCCAGCCAGCAGCCAAACGAAGCCTCAAGCGGTGGTTCCCACAGCGCAGCAACCTGGCAAAGGGGATGCAGCAAGGAAAACCACCGTCCCCTCTCCGCTGGGAAGCGCTGAGCAAAGGCAAGTCCCCAGGCAACGCAGCCGATTTGATCGGCACAAGGCATGCAAGCTCCACCCCCCGTCGTTCTTAGACTCCTTATTGGGTGAGCAATGCAGCCAAGCCACACAGTTGGAGCCTCCCTCCTCCCTGGCCGGCAGGGAGGGAGGGAGAGGAGCTGCTTCCTTTCAAACCCGGGAAATTTAAGGGACATCATCAGTAAGGGACAGCAGCAGGACACGGCGCTGGGATAAGGGACTTTCCCGCCACATAAGGGACGGTTGACAGCTATGCTCTGGTGCAAACCCCCTTTTAGAATCATAGAGTTGGAAGAGACCACAAGGGCCATCGAGTCCAACCCCCTGCCAAGCAGGAAATACCATCAGAGCACTCCTGACATATGGTTGTCAAGCCTCTGCTTAAAGACCTCCAAAGCAGGAGACTCCACCACACTCCTTGGCAGCAAATTCCACTGTCAAACAGCTCTTACTGTCAGGAAGTTCTTCCTAATGTTTAGGTGGAATCTTCTTTCTTGTAGTTTGGATCCATTGCTCCGTGTCCGCTTCTCTGGAGCAGCAGAAAACAACCTTTCTCCCTCCTCTATGTGACATCCTTTTATATATTTGAACATGGCTATCATATCACCCCTTAACCTCCTCTTCTCCAGGCTAAACATGCCCAGCTCCCTTAGCCGTTCCTCATAAGGCATCGTTTCCAGGCCTTTGACCATTTTGGTTGCCCTCCTCTGGACACGTTCCAGTTTGTCAGTGTCCTTCTTGAACTGTGGTGCCCAGAACTGGACACAGTACTCCAGGTGAGGTCTGACCAGAGCAGAATACAGTGGCACTATTACTTCCCTTGATCTAGATGCTATACTCCTATTGATGCAGCCCAGAATTGCATTGGCTTTTTTAGCTGCCGCGTAACACTGTTGGCTCATGTCAAGTTTGTGGTCAACCAAGACTCCTAGATCCTTTTCACATGTACTGCTCTCAAGCCAGGTGTCACCCATCTTGTATTTGTGCCTCTCATTTTTTTTGCCCAAGTGCAATTTTTTTTTTGGTCTGTTTTAAATGTTTCAAACAATTGATAATAATGGAACCAGTCTGCTACCAGCCTTCTTATCTCTTCAAAACTTTTCCATTTTAATTCGCTTTTTTCTTCCTTTACTAGAGTTTTGTATATTGTATATTGGCCTGTTTCTGCCCATGTTCTTCCTTTTCACCACAGCTGCTTCAAATGGTGATATTTGAACCAGGCTTTTTTGCGCTCCAAGAGATCTTTATATTTCTTCCAGACCATATACAGGGATTTTCTTATAATATGATTCAAGAAGCTCTTATGGATTTTAACTTTCCCATACCACAGGTACACGTGCCACTGAGGAAGGGGTTTTCAAAAGCAACCCTCCTTCCCACGGGGAACGAATCTCTTCTTCTCTGCTTGCAGGAACACGTAGATGTTTAAAAAGGCAAATCTAATTCCGGGACTGCTCCAATGTTGGCACTGTCCCTGTTATGTTGAATAGGATCCAAAAGGCAGCAGTCTGACTGGTCCTAGAACAATAGGGTCCAGAATGCAGCAGTCTGATTGGTCCTAGAACAATAGGGTCCAGAATGCAGCAGTCTGATTGGTCCTAGAAAATAGGATTCAAAATGCAGCAGTCTGATTGGTCCAAGAACAATAGGGTCCAGAATGCAGCAGTCTGATTGGTCCTAGAACAATAGGGTCCAGAATGCAGCAGTCTGATTGGTCCTAGAACAATAGGATTCAGAATGCAGCAGTCTGATTGGTCCTAGAACAATAGGGTCCAGAATGCAGCAGTCTGATTGGTCCTAGAACAATAGGATTCAGAATGCAGCAGTCTGATTGGTCCAAGAACAATAGGGTCCAGAATGCAGCAGTCTGATTGGTCCTAGAACAATAGGGTCCAGAATGCAGCAGTCTGATTGGTCCACAGGAGCCACCCAATCCAGCTCCAGGTGGAAGTGAATCCACAACCTGATTGGCCTACAGGAGAATCCCAGAATTAGCCAATCACATTGTGTAAATAATATATATAAAGCAGGCATTCTGGGGGAACTTCCATTCCTCCTCACCACTCTGAGCTGAATATAGAGCATGAAATCCACTCCCGACTCCGAGTATATTTCATTTAATAAGGCAAATCTAATTCCGGGACAGCTCCAATGTTGGCACTGTCCCCTCTTAGCCCTCCTTCCCCAAGATAACATCTCCCAGGAAGGCACCAAATAGAGTCCTCCTCCTCTGAGGGCTCCCTGACACGTTCAAATTAATTACTGCGAGCTTTGAGGCACAGCTCCATTTGCATGAATCTGCATTTGTCAGTACATGTGAATTTAAGACGACCCCAAGAGAATAGGGAACAGCTGGCTGGAATATCCTCCTGCCTGTCTCCCTTTCTCCCTTCTCGTTTATGATTCCGGTTAATGAAGTTATGATGCAGATAACATTATTAAAGCAGGGAAGGGGAGATGTTGCTTCAGCTTTGCGTCTTTGTCTCTTCCGTGGCCATGCATCCTTCCCTCCAAATAGGGGTGCTCCTCCGTGAGCAAGTGAAGACAGTGATGGTTAAACCACAGAGCCTAGGACTTGCTGATCAGAAGGTCGACAGTTCGAATCCCCGTGACGGGGTGAGCTGCCATTGCTCGTTCCCTGCTCCTGCCAACCTAGCAGGTCGAAAGCACGTCAAAGTGCAAGTAGATAAATAGGTACCGCTCCGGCGGGAAGGTAAACAGCATTTCTGTGCGCTGCTCTGGTTCGCCAGAAGTGGCTTAGTCAAGGTGGCCGCATGACCCGGAGGCTGTACGCCGGCTCCCAATAAAGCAAGATGAGCACCACAACCCCAGAGTCGGCCACGACTGGACCTAATGGTCAGGGGTCTCTTTACCTTTACCTTTATTATGATGAGCCAATGGGAACGGCTGTGGAAAAGACATATCAAATTTACGGCATGCTATAATTTAAGAGAGAATGTAATGAATATGCAATGCAGATGGTTCCTGACCCCGGCCAAAGTGGCAAAAATGTACAAAAACTGTAGTGATGTCTGTTGGAGATGCAACAACGGGGCAGGAACCTTTCTACATATGTGGTGGGAGTGCAAAGAGATAGTGGGATTCTGGGAAAATATCTATAATGAACTGAAAAGGATGTTTAGATTTTCATTTTTTTGGGGGGGGGGAGGACAGAATCCTTTCTCCTTGGTATCATGTCAGAGGAAATAAAAAGAACAGTCAGACCAATAGTTATGTATGCAACTACGGCGGCAAGGTTATTGATTGCCAAAAATTGGAAAAGCAGCAGCGTCCCAACCAAAACAGACTGGTTATCTAAAATGATGGAATACTTCCATATTGCCGAACTAACAGGGAGGATAATAATAATAATAATAATAATAATAATAATAATAATTTTTTATTTATACCCCGCCCTCCCCAGCCAAGGCCGGGCTCAGAGCGGCTTACAAGCAATAATAAAAACAAGATGAATGATTACAACTTAAAAACAAAAATAAAATACAACATTAAAATAATGGAACATTAAAATATTAAAATGTAGCCTCATTGCAGGAGAAGGAAAAGAAAAAAGAAAAGGGGGGGGGGAGGGAATCAAATTGGCTCCAATCCAAAGGCCAGGCGGAACAACTCTGTCTTACAGGCCCTGCGGAAAGAAATCAGATCCTGCAGGGCCCTGGTCTCATGAGACAGAGCGTTCCACCAAGTTGGGGCCAGTGTTGAAAAGGCCCTGGCTCTGGTTGAAGCCAATCTAACCTCCTTAGGGCCTGGGACCACTAGGGTGTTGTTATTTATGGACCTTGAGGCTCTCCGTGGGGCATACGAGATGTGGTACAAAAAAGTGAATAAGGAGTGGGCTATCATTAAGGAATACATCAAAATCTATGTGGAAAAAGTAGAATTTCTGACAAATAGGCAGCCCTGTTCTGGGAAGTTTTTAATGGGTGACATTTTTATGTATTTTTAATCTTTGTTGGAAGCTGCCCAGAGTGGCTGGGGAAACCCAGCCAGATGGGCAGGTACAAATAATAATAATAATAATAATAATAATAATAATAATTTATTATTATTATTATTATTATTATTATTATTATTATTATTATTATTATTATTATTACCTTCCCCAAGCCATGCATAATTTTACTTGCTTTTTCTCAGGAATTAAAAAAAGAATGATAGATTTGGAAGGAACCCACAAAGGCCATCAAGCCAAGCCCCTGCAATGCGAGGTTCTCGACTAAATAATCCCCAACTGGTGGCTATCCAACCTACCAACGAAATGTAACCTTTCCTCACTTCCACCCCCTTGATCACTTTGCCTGCCCTTTTCCAAACCTCCACAGCTTCCACAATCACATTTTCGGAATTGATTTACCCAGTATTTTGAGTGTGACCGCTCCATAGATCTGCAGCTTCAGAGGGTCTTTGGTTCTTGGAAGGAGCAGCAGCAGATGAGATACTTAAACCAAGTCACTCTCACACAAATGGAAGTGAAAGCTTTAGCCCTAAATCAAACAGAGCAGGGAAGAAGGAAAAGACAACTAAAATTAGTTAAAAGGGAAAGGAAATATAACCACAAAGCGTTGCGTACAGGGCTCTGAGAAAGCCAATAATTCCACAAGGGTGAGCCATTCAAAGTTTCCATGGGAATCAGACAAATCACTCTGCGCGCTGGAAGCGGCAAGCGCCCATATTTCATTGGCTGCAGAATACTCACCTTGAGATTTACGGCGCGCCGTCAATTTCACCAGTAAAAGTGTCTCCTGCCATTTTTTCCCAGGCCTTTCCTGTTAAAAAGTCTTAGCGCAGCATTTCCAACATCTGGCAAACGTAGCAATGCAGCGGCAAAAGCCACTTGGCTTGGTGTGAAATTAAGCAAAGGGATAGTGCAAGGCTGGTGCATCTCTTCTTATAATAATAATAATAATTTATTATTTATACCCCGCCCATCTGGCTGAGTTTCCCCAGCCACTCTGGGTGGCTCCCAATCGAGTGTTAAAAACAATACAGCATTAAATATTAAAAACTTCCCTAAACAGGGCTGCCTTCAGATGTCTTTTAAAAAGAAGATAGCTGCTTATTTCTTTCACATCTGAAGGGAGGGCGTTCCACGGGGCGGGCGCCACCACCGAGAAGGCCCTCTGCCTGGTTCCCTGTATTACTATAATAATTATTAATAATTATTAATAATAATTAACACACTGACCAGATGCTTGGAAGCTGTGGCTGGATGGTTTCGTGGAAGCTGATTGAAACTAAATCCTTTGAAGACAGAGGTCCTATGACAGGGTCGGGATGGCATGGGGATGAAAGACCAACTCCATTCTCTTGCGGGGGCCCAATTAGTGCTATTGCCTTCCGTTAAGAGTTTGGGTGTAATCCTTGATGCCTCCCTTTCCATGGAGGCGCAGGTTACAACAACAGCCAAGGTGACATTTTTCCACCTTTGCCGCATCAAGCAGTTGGTCCCTTACCTTTCCCGCCCCGACCTGGCCACAGTGATCCATGTGACGGTCACCTCCGGGCTTGACTACTGTAATTCGCTCTACGTGGGGCTGCCCTTGAAGCTGTCCCAGAAACTCCAGCAGGTGCAGAATGCTGCAGCGAGGCTCCTTACAGGGTCTCTGCCATGGGAGCATATTCACCCAGTGCTTTTCAAGCTGCACTGGCTCCGGGTAGAGTACAGGGTCAGATTTAAGGTGCTGCTTTTGACCTTTAAAGCCCTTCATGGCCTAGGACCCTCGTACCTATGGGACCGCCTCACCCGATATGCCCCACGGAGAGCCTCAAGGTCCATAAATAGCAACACCCTAGTGGTCCCTAAGGAAGTCAGATTAGCCTCAACCAGAGCAGGGCCTTTTCAACACTGGCCCCAGCCTGGTGGAACGCTCTGCCTCATGAGACCAGGGCCCTGCAGGATCTGATTTCTTTCCGCAGGGCCTGTAAGACAGAGTTGTTCCACCTGGCCTTTGGCTTGGAGCCAATTTGATTCTCTCCCTTTCTTTCTTTTTTCCTTTCCTTCTCCTCCTACGATGAGGCTACAATTTAATATTTTAATGTTTCAATATTTTAATGTTGCATTTTAATTTTGTTTTTAAGTTGTAATCATTCAACTAGTTTTTATTGTTGTTTGTAAGCCACTCTGAGCCCAGCCTTGGCTGGGGAGGGTGGGGCGGGGTATAAATAAAAATTATTATTATTATTATTATCATCATCATCATCATCATCATCATCATATATACTCCTGATACTGAACACAATTATAAAACTTATAGATATGAAATTTAAAACTGACTTCCAATTAAACTCACTGTACTTTATCTATCCATTACTTTATACAGTTACATATTTCTTATATAATTTCTTTTTACCTCCCTACGAACTTATATTTATACAATACAGGGATCAGTCTAATTCTGCCAAGATGTTTCCTTTTATTCCATAGTTTTCTAAATATTCTTTAAAGATTCCCCAATCCTTATAGACTTTTTGTTTTGATTCGCCTCTTACTCTTCCCATCAGGAAGTTATTCACATAGTCACTGCTTCCTACAAGACCTCCTGGGAGGTCTAGGAACTTGCCAAGATTGCTGAAAGTTGTTGGGAGAAGCCTATTGCCCTCACGGAGCTACAATTCCCAGAGTTCTCGGCACCCACAGCAAACTACAGTTTCTCCAGATCTTGGCTGTTTAAAGCGACACAATCCTGCTTTTAACGGATGGTGCATACAACCTTGTTATCTCTCTCTCTCTTTTGCAAATAACGCCTTGTAACATTTCTTAAAGAACCTTTTAATGAGAGTGAAAGAGGAGAGCACAAAATATGGTTTGAAGCTCAACATCAAAAAAACCAAGATCGTGGCCACTGGTCCCATCACCTCCTGGCAAATAGAAGAGGAAGAAATGGAGGCAGTAAGAGATTTTACTTTCTTGGGCTCCATGATCACTGCAGATGGTGACAGCAGTCACAAAATTAAGACGCCTGCTTCTTGGGAGAAAAGCAATGACAAACCTAGACAGCATCTTAAAAAGTAGAGACATCACCTTGCTCACAAAGGTCCGTATAGCTAAAGCCATGGTTTTCCCAGTAGTGATGTGTGGAAGTGAGAGCTGGACCATAAAGAAGGCTGATCGCCGAAGAATTGATGCTTTTGAATTCTGGTGCTGGAGGAGACTCTTGAGAGTCCCATGGACTGCAAGAAGATCCAACCTCTCCATTCTGAAGGAAATCAGCCCTGAGTGCTCACTGGAAGGACAGATCCTAAAGGTGACTTTGGCCACCTCATGAGAAGAGAAGACTCCCTGGAAAAGACCTTGATGCTGGGAAAGATGGAGGGCACAAAGAGAAAGGGATGACAGAGGACAAGATGGTTGGACAGTGTTCTCGAAGCGACCAGCATGAGTTTGACCAAACTGCGGGAGGCCGTGGAAGACAGGAGTGCCTGGCGTGCTCTGGTCCAGGGGGTCACGAAGAGGCGGACACGACTAAACCACTAAACAACAACAACAATGTCTCAATCAGCAACACAATACCTCTACAGTTGAGAAGGGGGAAATAATGAGTTGAGCAATGCAACCATCCTTTAATTCTTCAAACTTCCACAGAGGACTGTTTTGGGTTTTTTTGGTATTTTTTAAAAAAATGAAATTATAGCAACAACCAATTCAAGCACAAACCTGCCAAGATCTATGTTAGAGAAGGTCAGCATTTGTGGGCGGAGGGTTGAAGAGATGGGGGAACAGAATCTGTCAAGAGTTCAGGCATCCTCCAGGGAAGGGAAAAGTTTGCTGCGAGATCCCTGTCTTCGGTGGGAACGGATCCCCCTTGAAGTAACAGCCTTTTGATGGATTCCTTCCTGTTATGTACTGAGCTGAATAGGATCCAAATTGCAGCAGTCTGATTGGTCCTAGAACAATAGAATTCAGAATGCAGCAGTCTGATTGGTCCTAGAACAATAGGATCCAGAATGCAGCAGTCTGATTGGTCCTAGAACAATAGGATTCAGAATGCAGCAGTCTGATTGGTCCTAGAACAATAGGATTCAGAATGCAGCAGTCTGATTGGTCCTAGAACAATAGGATCCAAATTGCAGCAGTCTGATTGGTCCTAGAACAATAGGATCCAGAATGCAACAGTCTGACTGGTCCTAGAAAAATAGGATCCAAACTGCAGCAGTCTGATTGGTCCTAGAACAATAGGATCCAGAATGCAGCAGTCTGATTGGTCCACAGGAGCCACCCAATCCAACTCCAGGTCGAAGTGAATCCGCAACCTGATTGGCCTACAGGAGAATCCCGGAACTAGCCAATCACGTGGGGCCCATTGTGTAAATAATGTATATAAAGCAGACATTTCGGGGGAACTTCCATTCCTCCTCACTACTATGAGCTGAATAAAGAGCATGAAATCCACACTCGACTCCAAGTATATTTCACTACCTAATCTGGACAATCCATTAAATAACCCGGTTAATTTGTACCATTTAAATCCCATCAGGGCAGCGTGTAATGCTATAAAACTCTAAACATAATCCTGGCTGCATGAATGGGGTTTAGCTCTCACAACAAAGGCGCACAGGGATGAAGGAGGTAGTGGCTTCTCCCCCCGACACGAGTTAGGCTCCATATCAACCTTTGGAGCCGTCAAATGTTGTTTTTCCGACACTTGCATAGAACATTCCGAAATCCGCTTGTGAGAATAATGCCCACAAGCGATAGCTGCATTCTCATGGTATTCTGCATTGCTTCGCACCAAAGCACCCCATTTAAGGCAGTGTGGTGCAGTGGTTAGAGTGCTGGACTAGGACCCAGGAGACTAGGGTTCAAATTCTGCCCCCTCGACTGTGAAGCTAGGTGACTCTTCGGGGGCCATTTGCTGCCGCCCAGCCCACTGGCGTACGAAGGGGGGCCGGGAGCACACCACCCCGGGCACCATTTGGGGAAAGGATGCCATCGTGGCCGGCCACCCCCTCCCCGGACACGCGACACGCCCCCACGGGTGACACATCATGCCCCCGGGATACGCGCCAGCCATACCCACGCCTGTTTTCCATTCCAGGGGCTGCAGCATGTTGCTCCACCACTGTCTCAACCTAACCTGCCTCACAAGGTACCGTATTTTTTGCTCTATAAGACTCACTTTTTCCCTCCTAAAAAGTAAGGGGAAATGTGTGTGTGTCTTATGGAGTGAATGCAGGCTGCGCAGCTATCCCAGAAGCCAGAACAGCAAGAGGGATTGCTGCTTTCACTGCACAGCGATCCCTCTTGCTGTTCTGGCTTCTGAGATTCAGAATAGCTTTTTTCTTGTTTTCCTCCTCCAAAAACTAGGTGCGTCTTGTGGTCTGGTGCGTCTTATAGAGCGAAAAATACGCTACTTGCTCCTAGGAGCTGACTTCCTTCCTTCCTTCCTTCCTTCCTTCCTTCCTTCCTTCCTTCCTTCTTCTGACTTTTTTATATCACCTCTCAATTTTTCGCATTGACTTTGTCCATTTTGTATATTGTTCTGCTTCTGCATTTGTCCGTAAAGTGTCTGCAAACAAATAAATCCATCTATATATGCAATTCTTATTGTCTATCTATATATCATTTGCAACTACTATTGGTTACATTCATCACATTATACATTTTACTTCTTATTGTTAAAATGCCAAACATTTAGGCGCTGGAGGGGGCGGTCAGCCCTCTGTTACGGAAATTACCGGGGAGGGGCACATCTTTAAAGTTAAATATTACAAATATTATGCTTGAATGTATCCTTTCAACTTGACAGCTCAGGGGAGTTACCTAGCTTTAAAAAATAATATAAAATCATCTCCTTTCCCAGTTTCCTCCATTCCAAAGCTATTTTCCCCTTGAAAAAGGACTCCAGGAAGTTCCCAGAGGTGACAATTTCTGGGCTCATTGTTAGCCAAAGGAAGCCAGATCTCATCACCTGACTCGCCTCAGGCTCCAGACATGCAAAGGAACTTCTATTGTACTTTTGGCTGGTGGGTACTTAAGACATATTTGTCTATGCTAATCTTATACCTGAGTCTTGCCCCGCCATGTCTGCTTGTGCTAATCTGGTACCAAGGACTTGTCTGGACAGGTTTGCCAAGGTTAACCCCTCCCCTTTCGTGACATGTCAGTGATGTAGCAATGATGCTGTACGAACTGTATTCTGGGATATGGTGGGAAAGTTTTGAAAGTCTTTGTCACCCCATCCTCGGGGTTCAAATTTGCTCTTTGAACCTATTGTGCAATCAACTTTGGTCTACAGCTATTTGCTCCGGTTGGTGGCTGGAATCCTTCCTTTATTCTGCAGGGACACGCGGGCTCTGCCCGACCAGCTGGGTGACTGAGCAGCCTCACACCTAGATTTTTCCGTAACACCTCGCAGACCACCCCTCTGCCGCAGCTACCTAGTCCTCTGCCCTCAATGTTCTGTTTCACTTTGTCTGGTTTTAAGGCCACCTCTGATCAGGCCATAAGGCTCCCCGTTTATTTAATCGTACACTCAGGAAGTCAACAGAGAGCATAAATGACTCGTGGGGGTGTTCAGGGATGGTTTTAGTGTGTGGCGGGTCTTCCCTTGAAACGATTCATTTAAATGTAGAACCACATTAGCCATTATTGCTGCTCTCTGCAGACTCGGTCGGCGTGCTTGAGATCTAAACCTCGACGCACTATTAATCTTCTGAGCATTTGGCGCGCTTCCTCTGGTGTCCGCGACCTTCAAAGAGAAGTCTTCTCCGCGGCTGCAGGCAGAGGCTCCCGACGCGAAGCCTGTTGCAAAATGTTCGCAGCGGCAGCTGGCTGGGACACATTAATGAACAGGGGAGAAAGAGAATAAAGATCTTTTTTGCCGCATGCTAACAGAGGAAGGCCCTGTCGGATTAATAACGGGCCGCGAATAAGGAAGAGGTGTTGGAAGGACTCTGAGACGGATTAAAGGAGGTCAGGTTCAAGGGAAGGAGATGGTCTGCATCGCCAATGGTCTCATGCTGAGGAGTTCGGAAGCTGCTGGATGTTTGTGTGTGGCTGCCCCTTGTGGCGAGCTGTTGAAGCACAGGTGGGCAGAATTGCTGAATTTCAGGCTCTGGGCTGGCTTGGCGGTTGGGTCTTCCTGGACAGGAAGGAATATAAGTGTCAGGTGAGCCAAGAGAAGGTCCGTAATAAATCACACGGCGTCCATGAGGCATAGCTGTCAACTTACAAATTTGAAAATAACGGACCAGGGGCCTCGGAAATAAGGGATCGGCAGCCAAAAAAAGGGATTTTCCAAGCACAGGTATGTTCAGCTTCTGAGCCCCTCCAAGCCAAAGGCAGAAAGCCCAGCCAGCAGCCAAACGAAGCCTCAAGCGGTGGTTCCCACAGCGCAGCAACCCGGCAAAAGGGATGCAGCAAGGAAAACCACCGTCACCTCTCCGCTGGGAAGCGCTGAGCAAAGGCGAGTCCCCAGGCAACACGGCTGATTTGATCGGCACAAGGCATGCAAGCTCCACCCCCCAGTCATTCTTAGACTCCTTATTGGGTGAGCAACGCAGCCAAGCAACACAGTTGGAGCCTCCCTCCTCCCTGGCCAGCAGGGAGGGAGGGAGAGGAGCTGCTTCCTTTGAAACCCGGGAAATTTAAGGGACATCATCAATAAGGGACAGCAGCGGGACATGGCGCTGAGATAAGGGACTTTCCCGCCAAATAAGGGACAAATGACAGCTATGGAGGTAACGCACACCCCTTGTCTCGCTTTGTCCCCTTCCATCCCTGTTCCTCTGTCACAAATCTCCATCCCCCAGCATGGCAGGATTCAAACAAAACCCATTTATGCTTCGCTGGCTCTTCCCTTCCTTTGCAGAGAGAGTGCGGGTTTCTGTGTATGCACTATAGACAGGCACAGCTGTTCTCATCCGTGACCTCATATGCCACCGGAGTGTTCACAAGTTATCCAGAAGAGCTTCAAAAGCCGTTACTAAGCAACAGCCTCCCTGTAGACGGCAGACTTCCCCCTGCATTTTTCTCGTTCAAGAAGTGGGGGAAAGAGGGAAGAGGAGGTGAGGGGGAAGTGGGGTGGTGGTGGTCCTAGCTCAGTGGGGAAAGGATTGTTTAGCCTGGAGGATACTGAGAAAGGATGTGATAGCCATCTTCAAATATCTAAAGGGCCATCACACGGACGATGCAGCAAGCTTGCTTTTCTCCTGCTCTGGAGGGTAGGACTCAAACCAAAGGCCTCAAGTCACAAGAAAGGTGACCCCTTTTGAACCAAGGGGCGGCAACGGGGAGAAGCAATCTTCTCCCCGCCGCCCCTTGCTTCAAAAGAGGGGACAGAGGGGAAGGCTGGTGGCCGCCACTGAGTCCTGGGGCTATAAAGGTAAAGGGACCCCTGACCATTAGGTCCAGTTGTGGCCGACTCTGGGGTTGCGGCGCTCATCTCGCTTTACTGGCCGAGGGAGCTGGCGTGCGGCTTCCGGGTCATGTGGCCAGCAGGACTAAGCCGCTTCTGGCGAACCAGAGCAGCGCACGGAAACGCCGTTTCCACACTCTGCTCGCGTTCAGACGCTGTCGCGATGGGAGGCTATCGCTTGCCACTGTCACCACCATTGACTCCGCAGCCGTGATGATGGCTCTACCTCGCTAGTGCAGGAGAAAGCGAGGCACAGATGAGGCTGTTTAGATCAGTGTTTCCCAACCGGTGTTCCGCGGCACACAAGTGTGCCGTGAGACATCGGCTGGTGTGCCGCGAGATGCCTGGAGGGAGGCGGGCGAGTCGGGCGGCGAGAGGCGGGGCGGCGGCGGCGAGGAGAGGCCGCGCCTCCTGCTGCTGCCTGGCGCTCCTCCTCGCAGCCAGCAGCGCTGCCTGGGCGCCTCCGCGCGACTCTGCCTCGCTGGGTTTGGTCTCCCAGCAGAGACGGGTCACACGCGCACCTCCCTCCCTCCCTCAGCCTGCGCGGAGGGAGAGCCAGAGAGAGGCATCGCTCCTGCGTGGCGGGAGAGGGAGCAGCCGGAGCGATGCCCCAAACGAGCTGAATTCCGAGCGAGGGACTGAGGGGGGAGGGAAAAAACTTTCACTTTTGTGCGTCCCTCCCGGCGTGACGCTGCGCGCTGACGTCACGGGGCGGGGCTTTAATGGTGGTGTGCCGCGAGATTTTTTTTCAGTAAACAGGTGTGCCGTTGCCCAAAAATGTTTGGGAAACACTGGTTTAGATGATATCATCAGAGGCGGCGAGAGCATCCAATTTCCTGAGCCTTTGTTTGAACGGCAAACCAAATAAGATAGGAAAGGGTTGCTGAGCGGCGGCAGCGGCAGCAGCGCCAAGTTGATAAATATTGTCAGGATGGGAGCACTACATTTATTTATTTTTAAAAGACCCTCGTTCAAAATTATCTAACCCTCCCCATCCAGTGCTGCCACCTCGCCTGGGATATGTTCCTGCTCTTCTGTCAACAACTTAAGAAAATAAACACAAAACACATTTTGTTGCTGGGAGCTTCTTGAAAAGCCTAAGAGATGGCAAGCAAATGCTTCCTGCACGGCAGGAGGAACCTTCCGAGGTCTGAATTCCCTTCTGGATGAGGTTCTGGGGGCCACTTGCGAGTGGTAGGCGGGGCCAGAGGCAAAAGTAGGCGGAGCAACAGATGCAATTCTTTTCCTTTGTGGAGTAGGCTGGGTTGCACACATGCACACTAACGCAGCTCTCTGTCCTCCATTCAGACAAGCAAGAGGCATAAACAGAGTTCAAGGACATGTTCCAGCCAGCGCTGTTATGTACTGAAGTTCTCACCCTGGGCCAGCAGGGGGATACTGTAGATAGTTCAGGTCCACATATGCAAATAAGGGATCGAAAGTGACGTTCAGTGATTGGATAGTTACAGAAAGTTGTTACAGTTACGTTGTACTGGAGCTCTATATAAGCAGGTTGGCTGAACCCTTCAGTTCAGTTCTGTTCTGGGCCTGTGAATAAACAAGAGCTGTTTGAAGAATCGCTGTGTCGTCTGATATGTTCACCCACAACTTAACAAGAGCAAAGCAGGGCCGCGCGGATGTGTGGCCTTGGGAGAGTTCTTAGGGCCAGGTCGTCAAGTCTGAAGGGCCGCAGTTGGCCCCAAGACATTCTTCACCCTTGAATGGAAGAAGTTGGCGGAAAGGATTTGAGACCTGCGCCTGGGTGTCAGAAGTGGTTTTGCAAAGGAGAGCCAAGAGCCAAGGATGGGAGATCAAGCTTTGCCCATAGAAGGTCTCTGGTTCATTTCCCAGGTAGGACTGGGAAAGACCCCCTCTGAAACCCTGCAAAACTGCTGCCAATCAGTGTAATAATAATAAAAATAATTTATTATTTGTAAACCCCTTGTAAAGCTTGGTGTTGGATGTAGTTCAGCCTGTAAACGGCCTTGAGTATTGTAAGATAGAAAGGCAGCATACAACTTAAAAGTATTATGTACTGAGTTGAATAGGATCCAAAATGTAGCGGTCTGATTAGTCCTAGAACAATAGGATTCAGAATGCAGCAGTCTGATTGGTCCACAGGAGCCACCCAATCCATCTCCGGGTGGAAGTGAATCCGCAACCTGATTGGCCTACAGGAGAATCCCAGAATTAGCCAATCACATGGGGCCCATTGTGTAAATAATGTATACAAAGCAGACACTTCGGGGGAACTTCCATTCCTCCTCACCACTATGAGCTGAATAAGGAGCATGAAATCCACTCTCGACTCCGAGTATATTTCAAAAAGTGATAATGATGATGACGATGATGACGAAATTCCATACTTCCATGCCTTCCTTCTCTTTCTGGTACCCTGAGTGCTGAAACAGCGGCCTCCATGTTCTTTGGGGCCCTGGGAAATGCAGTTTCCCAGAGCACCCGAGTCCTTAGGAGGGTGCCTTGGTAACTGCATATCCCAGGGCTCCTTGCACCTGCAATGCTGTTGAGCATGCTAAATCTCCCAGGGACCTCTGATTCCTCCATCACAGTGCTTGAGGCATGAGGGCAGGAGAGGAGAACAGAAAATCCAAGCTGGAGAAGACCTTCTGGGGGAAATGTTCGCGGGCACATGCGCTAAACCCTGTCTGTGGTGCCTACCCCTTTCCCCGAATGATGAGACAAGAGACCAGAGTATGGGTTCAAATTGGCCGCAACTTTATTGAACTTCAGAAGTGGGAAACGTGGCACAGGCCTTGGCAGGTAACCCTCTCAGTGAGATCCAGTGAGAGGGGACTGCAAAGCGCAAACCTACGCAGCATGCCCTTCCACCGACCTCGTCCCAGGAGTTTGACCTACATGCCGCCACTCTAGGGCCAGGGACTCCCAGGTTTTGCCCTTTAACGGCCCTGCAAGCGCCTCCGCATGGGGAGGGAGCATGAATGCATCCCCCCCAACTTGATGTTAGACTAAAGGCTACCTTGCCAAGGCCTTGTTGTTGTTTAGTCGTTTAGTCGTGTCCGCCTCTTCGTGACCCCCTGGACCAGAGCACGCCAGGCCCTCCTGTCTTCCACTGCCTCTCGCAGTTTGGTCAGACTCATTCTGGTAGCTTCGAGAACACTGTCCCACCATCTCGTCCTCTGTCGTCCCCTCCTCCTTGTGCCCTCCATCTTTCCCAGCATCAGGGTCTTTTCCAGGGAATCTTCTCTTCTCATGGCCAAAGTCTTGGAGCCTCAGCTTCAGGATCTGTCCTTCCAGTGAGCACTCAGGGCTGATTTCCTTCAGAATGGAGAGGTTTGATCTTCTTGCAGTCCATGGGACTCTCAAGAGTCTCCTCCAGCACCAGAATTCAAAAGCATCCATTCTTCGGCAATCAGCCTTCTTTATGGTCCATCGCCAAAGTTGTGATGAAATTGTTACGGGGAAGGCGAAACCTGCCAATGCAGGGTAAATTCCTTCCCGGTTCTGAACACAGCAACCATCTTATGACCGCAGCAGCGCCCACTTCTTACATGCTGAAAGCCAATTAAGCACGAACCTCAGTGAAATTGTGGCGGTGAGCCGTAGCTACGCGGACGCTGGCATGCGTGTTCCTCAGTGGGACTCTTTTCCATGTGATGCAGTGTGGGAGCACAGCTTGGAAATCCGGGGTGCTGGGAGGACAAGTGGGTGGTGACTCACCCAGCCACCCGAGAGACGCACCGTTCTCTTGTGCCCGACCAGTTGCTACGAGGGTAGAGAAATGAATCATCCGTACGTGGAATGTGAAAGTCGTGTCATCCCAGAAACAGGCCCTAGCCTGTTGCTCCAGAAACAGAATGATTTGAATCAGCCACACCTCCCCAGAATTATTCCGTGGGTTTGTGCTGTTGTTTTTTTAAATGTGGGAAACCTTTCAGACTTAACAATCTCTCCCACTGCACTGTGGGGGGGGGGGCAGGCGTGGGGGGGGCTGCTGTTAATCACAAAACGGAACCTGCCACCAGCTTTGATTTCTAGCAAGGGGGTTTCAAAGGTTAATGAAATTTCCTTGGAAGTGGAATCTACCGCCAACCGTGGGTGCCGCAAGGCCAAATTCTCTGCAACGGGGGCTTTCGTGAGTGGTGTCAGCCGAGGGGACTGCGCTGCCAGAAAAAGCTGACTTCTCTGCAGATGGAGGGGGTGAGGATGGAGTGGGGGGGAGGGAAAATCTGGAAAGTCCTCCGGCTGTGATTAGAAATGGAGGCACCCACACATTCTGGCAGGGCATCTTATTCTAGCAGAAGCTGGTGATGGGATTCTTCCGCAGAGCTTCCATTGTGTTAAAAGCAAAGCAAAACCCCAAGCCCCTAGACCTCAAGGTGGCAAACTTCTTTTTTTACAAATATTTTTTAAAAAGTTTTCTTGGTTTACAAAGGTATGCACAATGTCTCTTTTTTCAAGCTACATTTTCCATAGGTCAGTTTCATTTGTTGAGACATTAGGGTTACATTATTAAGAAAAAAGGGGAGAAGAGGTGGAGGGGGCCATGGTGGGTGGGGGTGGGGTCAGGAGACGATACAGTGGTACCTCAGGTTAAGTCCTTAATTCATTCCGGAGGTCCGTTCTTAACCTGAAACTGTTCTTAACCTGAAGCACCACTTTAGCTAATGGGGCCTCCTGTTGCCGCCGCGCCACCGGAGCATGATTTCTGTTCTCATCCTGAAGCAAAGTTCTTAACCTGAAGCACTATTTATGAGTTAGCAGAGTCTGTAACCTGAATCATATGTAAACTGAAGCGTATGTAATCTGAGGTACCACTGTATTTCTATTTTGCTTACTGTATGTGTGGGTTTTTGTGTCAGCGTCGTTTGTGCAGGTTCTCTTTGCTATTCACTTGTCTTTCTTTGGTGGTGAGAGAAATTGTGGTTGGCCTAGGGTGCGGTTGTTCATTTGTGGTTGGCTGTGGTGAACTTTGTTTTCGTGTGTGAGTGGGGTGGGTGGGTGTTTTTGAATCAGGTTAGCCATATTGATTCATATGCTGTTGGTGGGTTCTTGTCGTTGTCTTGTTGCGCTGTGTACGTGATGAAGGGGAGCCATACTGGGGTGAAGGCATTGTCTTCTATTTGTCCCCGTGTCAAACACTGACTTCTGAGATTTGATCAGGTGTTGCCCACGGATGTTCAAGCTGAACGGAATGAAATGAACCGATAGCCAGAAAGGGTTGTGCCTCTGCGCTATCTCTCTTCATGGCATCTTCATGCCCGGGGTTGCCAACTTCCAGCTGTGCCCTGCCACTCTGCTGTTAACAGAAACAATAATATGTACTTCCAGCCTCTGTGTGTGTTAAGTTGTGGGTGAACATATCAGACGACACAGCGATTCTTCAAACAGCTCTTGTTTATTCAGAGGCCAGGACAGAACTGAACTGAAGGGCTCAGTCAGCCTGCTTATATAGAGCTCCAGTACAACGTTACTGTAGCAACTTTCTAAAACTATCCAATCACTGAACATAACTTTCGATCCTTCATTTGCATATCTATCTACAGTATCCCCCTGCTCACCCAGGGTCAGAAATTCAGTACATAACAGTGTGTGTGTGGGAAACCCCTTCACATGCTGATTTTAGCTGTTTAAGCTGCTCTCCCCTCCCGGTCAGTTGGCAATCCTAGGTCCCGCGTAGCAGAATCAGAATCAGGAACGACAGAGAAGAGGGGCAAGCTTTGGCTCTGGGATGTGCTTCCAACATTGAAAGGCACTGATTCCAAAATATACACGGGTAACTCTCTGGCAGAGCAGTTGGTTTTGCTGGGAATGGAGTTGCCAACTTGCTCGCTGCCCCCTGATCCTATGCCTTTAGATGAGCTGGTGACTTCATTAAAAAAAAAAATCCACTCAGTGAAAAGCCCTGATGTGCAACGTTCAAGCTGCTGTACTGGAGCACGGTACGTGTATTTTAATGGTAAGTTGGCAATCACTTCCGTCGTTCACCTGGCACCTGTCTGTCTCGAGAAACAATGGAGTGCGCTTCCGGGGGTGAAGTCAAACGGCCATGTTAGCAGCAGCAAAGTTATCTCCCTGGAAGAGGCAGCCTTTGGGTGCCACAATAATGCTGCATAAGAACGTGTCCAGAGGAGGGCAACCAAAATGGTCATAGGCCTGGAAACGATGCCTTATGAGGAACGGCTAAGGGAGCTGGGCATGTTTAGCCTGGAGAAGAGGAGGTTAAGGGGTGATATGATAGCCATGTTCAAATATAGAAAAGGATGTCACATAGAGGAGGGAGAAAGGTTGTTTTCTGCTGCTCCAGAGAAGCGGACACTGAGCAATGGATCCAAACTACAAGAAAGAAGATTCCACCTAAACATTAGGAAGAACTTCCTGACAGTAAGAGCTGTTCGACAGTGGAATTTGCTGCCAAGGAGTGTGGTGGAGTCTCCTTTTTTGGAGGTCTTTAAGCAGAGGCTTGACAACCATATGTCAGGAGTGCTCTGATGGTGTTTCCTGCTTGGCAGGGGGTTGGACTCGATGGCCCTTGTGGTCTCTTCCAACTCTATGATTCTATGATTCTAAGAGAGTGCAAGAGGGGATTTTTTTTGGGGGGGGGGTGCTGCTGAAATCTGAGAGTTCACCACTGTCCCCAGGGCACAAGCCTGGGTCATGTGCATGGAGGTTCTGGGCTGCCCCGATGGCAAGCCCCCCACTGTGGCCTTGTTGGTGTGGTCCAAAGGAAAGCAGAGCAAGGCGCTTGGCACCAGCCTGGCCGCAGGAGTTGCTGGAAGAAGGTGTGCAAGGCGCCAGCCAACTGCCTTAGGGACTCTGTTCCAGATTTGTATAGGGTTTACTCCCGAGCCTTTTCTCCTCCCCAAAATATCCTGCAAGGCAGCAGAGGTTTGGAATCGGAGTTTTCCTTCTTCTAGATGGGCTCCCTTCTGTTAATGGAGAAATCTGAGGGCTCCCTTGGACAATAAACAAGGACACCGGGCAGGAATACCAGAGCAAAACAGCAGCCAGTCGGCTTGGTCTTGATTGAAGACTGTCGAGACAGGACTCACACCTGCCACCAGGTGGAACAGGATGGAAGCCCCAAACAAAAGAGCCCCCAAACTTTTATTGCCGAAGAATTGATGCTTTTGAATTATAGTGCTGGAGGAGACTTTTGAGAGTCCCATAGACTGCAAGAAGATCAAACCTCTCCATTCTTAAGGAAATCAGCCCTGAGTGCTCACTGGAAGGACAGATTCTGAAGCTGAGGCTCCAATACTTTGGCCACCTCATGAGAAGAGAAGACTCCCTGGAAAAGACCCTGATGTTGGGAAAGATGGAGGGCGCAAGGAGAAGTGGACGACAGAGGATGAGATGGCTGGACAGTGTTCTCGAAGCTACAAACATGAGTTTGACCAAACTGCGGGAGGCAGTGGAAGACAGGAGTGCCTGGCGTGCTCTGGTCCAGGGGGTCACGAAGAGTTGGACACGACTAAACAACAACATGTTCTTATATTCTAAAGCAGTTCCAGAGCCTTCTCTGCTCTGGAGAATCTCATTCAGAATTCTGAATATACTTAACAGGAAGGCTTGACAATAGAGTGCCAAGGTGGGCCAATGGTCCCAATCCACAAGGCTCTCCTTATGCTCTTATGTTCTTAACCTGGCCCAGTAGTGCATAAGCAGCCGGTTCAAGTTTTCAGCGCCAGCCTTACGTGCTGGAGGTAGCCAGCTGTTGCACCCTGTCGCTGCAGCCTTGGTCCCCAGCCATTGTCGAAAAGGACAAGTCCGGAAACGAAAGCATCAAAGGGCGGCGATGATCGTCGTCTTCATCATCACAACACACACAGCATCATACAGACATCAGAGCAGTGTGTCGTGCATGTGCGTTGGGAGCAGAAGAAAGGCAGACTGAGCATCGCCGCAGCAGCTCCAAGCGAGAAATGTTGGCTTCGCACAGAAAGCAAGAGAATTTGCGGCTCAGCCGAGAGAGCGCACAAAGGATGAAGTCAAAAGGCTTTTAATGAGCTCATTGGCTGATCCATCAAAGAAACAGCTGCCAATTAAGTATGGTAAACTGAGTCACTCCTTCCCACCATTCTGGCGTTTCTGATCTGATCTTTCTTTGTCTCCTTGCCCTGAATGGCGGTCCAGAATTCACTTCTAATGACTTTCAGCCAAAAGGAAAGGCAGGGAGGTCAACATTGAAAGGAGAGCAACTCCATGGTTGACTTTTCTGGGGAGCAGGGGTGAAACTGGGATAAGGGGCAGGAACTGATCCGTTTAGTGTGACGCTCATAGAGGATGCTTGGGAACTGGTTCACTTGGAAAGTCCACAGCAAACTGATCTGATCTGTACTTCCTAGAATAGAGGTTGGAACTATAAACATCCTTTGAGCTTTTTTAGATTTTTGAAAGCCCTTTGAACTTTGAGTGGCGCCTCCAAGGTCATTGCTCACTGGCAGGACAGCTGTTTTGCATGCAGAAGGTCCCAGCTTCAACCTTTGACTATGTCCTACCTGAAACCCTGGAGAGCCATTGCCAGTCAATAAGCTTGATGAACCCAACAGGTATTATAAGGCGGCCCCCCCATGGAGGAAAGTTCTCCTGAGGCAGGATCAGAAATTGAAATGAAGTGGGGGGCATAGCTGTCAACTGTCCCTTATTTGGCGGGAAAGTCCCTTATCCCAGCGCCGTGTCCCGCTGCTGTCCCTTATTGATGATGTCCCTTAAATTTCCCGGGTTTCAAAGGAAGCAGCTCCTCTCCCTCCCTCCCTGCTGGACAGGGTGGAGGGAGGCTCCAACTGTGTTGCTTGGCTGCGTTGCTCATCCAATAAGGAGTCTAAGAATGACTGGGGGGTGGAGCTTGCATGTCTTGTGCCGATCAAATCGGCCGCATTGCCTGGGGACTCGCCTTTGCTCAGCGCTTCCCAGCGGAGAAGTGACGGTGGTTTTCCTTGCTGCATCCCCTTTGCCGGATTGCTGCGCTGTGGGAACCACCGCTTGAGGCTTCGTTTGGCTGCTGGCTGGGCTTTCTGCCTTTGGCTCGGAGGGGCTCAGAAGTTGAACGTACCTGTGCTTGGAAAATCCCTTATTTTGGCTGCTGATCCCTTATTTTCGAGGCTGCTGGTCCCTTATTTTCAAATCTGTAAGTTGACAGCTATGGTAGGGGGTGGTGGCCGGTCAAGAAACCCATGTCTGGTGAACTTTTGAAGGCCCTGAATTATTCTTGGGCTTAGATCTCTGGCTTCCCCAGCCCCAGAAAACATCCATGATAGCCCCAGTCTCAAAAACATGCTGCCTTTTCTCCCCTTTATTTTAACCAGGAAAGGAAAGGCATAGCCCTTGGGAAAATTACCTTTCCCATGGCCGCTACACCTAATCGCACCGCTGCCTAGCAAATCAGAGCAATACAGAATAGTCCCACTGGTACCAGTTACAAAAAAAGGAATATTCTCCACTGCGCTTACATGCTAACCAACAGTGCACCAAGATATGGGAGCCACAGGAGATGCAATTTTCCCAAGGACCCCTGGCGATAATATTGTGCATATTTTGGAGTGTGGATCTGACAGATAAAGCTTTTCAGGAAAAAGGTGGATAGATGGCCAGATGATTCTTTTCTTTCCTGACTGTGCTGTGTGGGATGGCCAGTTGCATATCACTCCCGCTTGGACTACTGCAACGCGCTCTACGTGGGGCTACCTTTGAAGGTGACTCGGAAACTACAACTAATCCAGAATGCGGCAGCTAGACTGGGGACTGGGAGCGGCTGCTGAGACCACATAACACCAGTCTTGAAATACCTACATTGGCTCCCAGGACGTTTCCGAGCACAATTCAAAGTGTTGGTGCTGACCCTGAAAGCCCTAAAAGGCCTCAAAGGCCCAGTAGACCTGAAGGAGTGTCTCCACCCCCATCGTTCTGCCCAGACACTGAGGTCCAGCGCCGAGGGCCTTCCAGCGGTTCCCTCACTGCGAGAAGCCAAGTTACAGGGAACCAGGCAGAGGGCCTTCTTGGTGGCGGCGCCCGCCCTGTGGAACGCCCTCCCACCAGATGTCAAAGAGAACAACAACTACCAGACTTTTAGAAGACATCTGAAGGCAGCCCTGTTTAGGGAAGCTTTTAATGTTTGATGCATTGCGGTATTTTAATATTTTGTTGGAAGCCGCCCAGAGTGGCTGGGGAAGCCCAGCCAGATGGGCGGGGTATAAATAATAAATTATTATTAATATTACCCCTAAACCCCCAAAAGGCCCATGCTGGGATAAAATCTGCATGGATTAAAAAAATGGATAAATGCATGCCTGGATAATAATCACTTTCGTTTCACTAGAAATGCCATCACAGGGGAAGGCTCTGAGCAGGTGACTGGTCACATTTCTTAGGCTGCAGGTGGGCAATTTTCAAGATCCCTCCTGTCCCTTCTGACGACCTTAACCAGTTACAATGGCTGCATGCTTCCTCCAGGGTCAGGGGCAGTCTATCTCTGAATCCCAAATGTTGCATATGGCCATTCTCATCCTGAACCCATCACCAATCCACTTCTTCAAATGACCCCAATCGCAAGCTCTATGGGGAGAGGGAATATATTTTTTTTTCCTCTACCCTCCTCATTCATTTTTCCTCTACTCACCTCACTCATAACTACAGTGGTCCCATTTTATGGCCGACCTACACAATCAACCCATATTTCTTTGTAGCAGTATAAGTGCCCTGGCGTCTTCTTCAGGAAAAATAAATAAGTTGTGTGATGTGCAGGTCCTGGGAATTCTACACCAGCACTCCCAGGTCCCCTGGCATGAAATTACTATTTAGACCCTTTTAACTCCACTGTGTAGGGACGCTGGTGGCGCTGTGGGTTAAACCACAGAGCCTAGGACTTGCTGAGCAGAAGGTCGGCAGTTCGAATCCCCGTGACAGGGTGAGCTCCCGTTGCTCGGTCCCTGCTCCTGCCAACCTAGCAGTTAGAAACCACGTCAAAGTGCAAGTAGATCAATAGGTACCGCTCCAGCGGGAAGGTAAACAGCGTTTCCGTGCGCTGCTCTGGTTCGCCAGAAGCGGCTTAGTTATGTTGGCCACATGACCTGGAAGCTGAACGCCGGCTCCCTCGGCCAATAAAGCAAGATGAGCGCTGCAACCCCAGAGTCGGCCACGACTGGACCTAATGGTCAGGGGTCCCTTTACCTTTACCTAACTCCACTGTGTAGCTATGTCTGTATGATTGAGCTCCATTAGGCCTTGAAATAATACCTTCATAGTCTGATTAAGGGTTGCAGGTGGTGCTGTGGGTTAAACCACAGAGCTTAGGACTTGCTGATCAGAAGGTCGGCAGTTCGAATCCCCGTGACAGGGTGAGCTCCCGTTGCTCGGTCCCTGCTCCTGCCAACCTAGCAGTTCAAAAGCACGTCAAAGTGCAAGTAGATAAATAGGTACCGCTCCAGCAGGAAGGTAAACGGCGTTTCCGTGCACTGCTCTGGTTCACCAGAAGCAGCTTAGTCCTGCTGGCCACATGACCCGGAAGCTGTACGCCGGCTCCCTCGGTCAATAAAGTGAGATGAGCGCCGCAACCCCAGAGTCGGCCACGACTGGACCTAATGGTCAGGGGTCCCTTTACCTTTACCTAACTCCACTGTGTCGCTATGTCTGTATGATTGAGCTCCATTAGGTCTTGAAATAATACCTTCATAGTCTGATTAATGAGTAAACACAGACACCCATTTCCCCGCAACTCTCTCCCTCCTGACAATCCCCCTGGGCTCCCGCTTTCCCCCTCCTCCCTTTACTTGCAAGCAGACAGAGAAACTACCAACCCTCCCATCTCCTTTTCAATTTAAGGCAGATTAAGGATCCCCAATTCTAGAGGGACTAATAGCATGTAATCTCCTTTCCCATTTCTCCTCTTCCCTTTGTGAGCCGGAGTTTATTGGAATGCTGCCCTTTTCATACGCCGGGTCTGATATTTCAATTTCCTGCCTAAGTGGTATAAATTTATATATATATGGGATATACCATACCTGGGAACTGATGTGTTCCAGCAACTAATTATTCACGTTGATTGACATTACTCAAATCATTATTATTGTTTTTTTCCCCATTTCGTTTCTGTACCGCTTTAATTCCACCTGAATGCTGTTATTGATTAAATGACAGCAGGGTTTTTCAGGGTTTGTTTGTTTTAATACAGTCCTACCTGCGGCCTCCTCTAAGCACCTTTGCAGAGGATTTGAAGGGATCGTGCACCCAGAGAGAAGAGGGTGGAGAGCTCCTGTTGTTCTTCCACGCTAGCTGCCCCAATCCACCAAGCCCTGCCGCTCCCTCAAAAGAAGGAATTAACTCAGTACCTGCCAGAGTTAAAACTCTTTCCGCAACTGTTGAAAGACTGTAGAGACTCCATAACCACTTAGTTGTTTATGGGTAGCTTTTGTACCCCCTGCTCCAGCAAAAAAGGCTCCCAAGAGTGGCTCACACGCAGCCCATTAAAACGAAAACAGTCCCTGCATGCAGCCTTAGGACCTAAAAGACGCAGCATGAGAGGAAAATCGGGCAGGGAGGGAAGAGGAAAGAAGCAAACTCAGATACCCATTCTTAAAGTTAAATAGCAGCTCTGGTAGCATGAATCCATCACCCTCTAATACCCGAATTGGAAAGAGGATGTGGAATGTTTTGGGGAGGTATGTCGCAGGAGTCAGCACCCCAATCTCAAGGACCTAGCTAGCACCCTAGCAGAGGCCCAGGGCTAACTCTTGCCCTAACCCCAGCCCCTTTAAAAAGCAGCAGGACTGTTGTTGTTTAGCCGTTTAGTCGTGTACGACTCTTCGTGACCCCCTGGACCAGAGCACGCCAGGCTCTCCTGTCTTCCACTGCCTCCCGCAGTTTGGTCAAACTCATGCTGGTAGCTTCGAGAACACTGTCCCACCATCTCGTCCTCTGTCGTCCCCTTCTCCTTGTGCCCTCCATCTTTCCCAGCATCAGGGTCTTTTCCAGGGAGTCTTCTCTTCTCATGAGGTGGCCAAAGTCTTGGAGCCTCAGCTTCAGGATCTGTCCTTCCAGTGAGCACTCAGGGCTGATTTCCTTCAGAATGGAGAGGTTTGATCTTCTTGCAGTCCATGGGACTCTCAAGAGTCTCCTCCAGCACCAGAATTCAAAAGCATCCATTCTTTGGCGATCAGCCTTCTTTATGGTCCAGCTCTCACTTCACTAGGAAGCTGCCATTCCAATTTCCCACAATGTTGTTGACGTTGTGCCACTCCAGGGGCCTGTGGGAAATTTAGGTGGTGGCCACCAAGGGAGAGTATGGGAAATTTAGATGGGCATTGTAGGGTTGCCATATGTATGGGATTTCTTGGACATACCCGAAATACTGCAGTCGGAAGCAGTGTCTGGGCAGAAATCAGCAAAATCTGGATGTATGGCAACCCATGACATCAGTGTCATTTTTGCCAATCTTCCTTAAAAATAGCTCAAAAAATGTCTTCTTTCTTTGCGATTTTGCCCAAAAACTGCTCAATATGGCAACCCTACATCATGGGAGAGCGCAAAATATGGTTTGAAACTCAACATCAAAAAAACAAAGATCATGGCCACTGGGCCCATCACCTCCTGGCAAATAGAAGGGGAAGAAATGGAGGCAGTGAGAGATTTTACTTTCTTGGGCTCCATGATCACTGCAGGTGGTGACAGCAGCCACGAAATTAAAAGACACCTGCTTCTTGGGAAAAAGGCAATGGCAAACCTTGACAGCATCTTAAAAAGCAGAGACATCACCTTGTCAACAAAGGTCCGTATAGTTAAAGCTATGGTTTCCCCAGTAGTGATGTATGGAAGTGAGAGCTGGACCATAGAGAAGGCTGATCACCGAAGAATTGATGCTTTTGAATTCTGGTGCTGGAGGAGACTCTTGAGAGTCCCATGGACTGCAAGAAGATCAAACCTCTCCATTCTGAAGGAAATCAGCCCTGAGTGCTCACTGGAAGGACAGATCCTGAAGCTGAGGCTCCAAGACTTGGGCCACCTCATGAGAAGAGAAGACTCCCTGGAAAAGACCCTGATGTTGGGAAAGATGGAGGGCACAAGGAGAAGGGGACGACAGAGGACGAGATGGTGGGACAGTGTTCTCGAAGCTACCAGCATGAGTTTGACCAAACTGCGGGAGGCAGTGGAAGACAGGAGTGCCTGGCGTGCTCTGGTCCAGGGGGTCACAAAGAGGCGGACACGACTAAACGACTCAACAACAACAACAGCATCATGGGAAATTCAGATGGCAGCCCCCAGTGGGGAACTGTCATTTTGCTTTCCCACAATTGCCAGCAGCAATGCTAGGTTGAGGGAGACATTTGGGGATGTGGTGAGGGGTACAGCAAAGAATCACTTCTACTCCCCTAGATATACAGGTGGTACATGACCCCAGTCAAGCTAGCAAAAATCTATCACTTGCCCGATAATAAATGTTGGAAATGTAAGGAAACTGAAGGTACATTCTTTCACCTTTGGTGGACGTGCCCTAGGATTAAGGCTTTCTGGGAAATGATCTATAATGAATTGAAAAAGGTATTTAAATATACCTTCCTGAAGAAACCAGAGGCCTTTCTCCTGGGCATTGTCGGCCAATTGATGCAAAAGAAGGACAGAACTTTTTTTATGTACGCCACAACAGCAGCAAGAATACTAATCGCTAAGTATTGGAAGACACAAGACCTACCCACTCTGGAAGAATGGCAGATGAAGGTGATGGACTACATGGAACTGGCTGAGATGACTGGCAGAATCCGAGACCAGGGAGAAGAGTCGGTGAAAGAAGACTGGAAGAAATTTAAAGACTATTTAAAGAAATATTGTAAAATGAATGAATGTTAGAAAGATGTTGGATAGAAACTAAGTGGTTTCCAGCTGTAATGCTTTAGGAGACATGAAAAAAGGATTATAGATGGGTAAAAGTTTAATGGTAAGGATTTGCTGAACTAACAAATTGAAGTGGAATACAAAGAAGGGAAGTATGAGGAGGTCGGAGGAAATAAGGGTATGGAAGTTATGTCATTGAAAATTAATGCGTGTTTTTAATTGTTCATTATTCTGTATGTTTATTTTTCATTTTTTTTCTTATATCCAATTTTTTTAAATAAATATCTTATATAAAAAAAGAATCATTTCTACTCCCCTCATCCCAGTGGGGAAGACCCGAACCAGGGGGTTCAAATGGAGATTTCTTATGTTCTTAGACCACTTGGCTCCAGGGTCTTGGTTCACGGGACCCCCAACTCCTGACTTCAGATGCCTGGTTCTCACAACCTCCTGACCCTGGGTAAGCAAGGCTCCTGCGTCTTGGAATTCCTAGCTTCCACCTCTGGGCATTCAAGATTCCCAACCATCACTCTGCAAACTCCAATGTGCCGGCTATTGTCTGTCATGTGGTCTAAACCACTGGGCCTCTTGGGCTTGCCAATCAGAAGGTCGGCGGTTCGAATCCCCGCAACAGGGCGAGCTCCCGTTGCTCTGTCCCAGTCCCAACCTAGCAGTTCGAAAGCACGCCAGTGCAAGTAGATAAATAGGTACCACTCCGGTGGGGAAGGTAAACGGCGTTTCCATGTGCTCTGGTTTCCGTCATGGTGTCCCGTTGTGCCAGAAGCGGTTTAATCCTGCTGTCCACATGACCTGGAAAGCTTTCTGTGGACCAACACCAGCTCCCTCGGCCTGAAAGTGAGATTAGCACCGCAACCCTATAGTCGCCTTTGACTGGACTTAACCGTCCAGGGGTCCTTTACCTTTACCTGCCTATCCCTCCTTAAAACAAAGAAAATGTCACGCGCAGTGAATCCGAGGCAGGCGGCGTTGGGTTGGAGAGAAACCCATCTATTTTAAACAGGTCGCTTTCCTTTTCCTGCACTGCATAGACCCATTGGTTTAAACGGATGACACACGCTCTTTCCCTCTGGCGATTTGTGATGGAGACTAAAGAATGCCGGCAAGGTTGTAGCTATATATAAAGAAGGCACAAGATGTTCCCCTTTTAGCTAATAGAAGTGGTTCAGGGGTTTGGTGCGCTGAGCATCATTATTCCTGCTCCACAACAACCCAGGATCCTGAAACTGGCTAAGGGTTTTAATGAGCAATTTAGGTGAGCTGCTGGCCTGGAGAGTCTCTCTCAATCTCCCTCTCTGGCCTGCAAAGGTCAAACCGGCAGTCTGCTTAATTGGGACAGTTAGAGGCAGGGGTGAGGAACCCGTTCGCCCCCCTGTCGGGGGCCGCATTCTGTCTGCCCAGGGCCGCATGTCGAGACTGGACAAGGCCAATGGCCGTTCTGGGCAGCTCTAGAGAGGATGGGGCGAAAACCAGAAACGTGGCTGAGGCCCCCTAGGTTTTAGAGAATTAAATTGGTTGGGTTTGTAGTTTATGCAGCGTTGTCGATAGCTTGGAAGCTGATTCTACCCAGTGTTTCATTGCCTGTTCCCACCTGCACATCGTTAGCATTGCTTAAAATAAGTTAAGTGCTTCCTTGCCGACAAAGGTCTGTATAGTTAAAGCTATGGTTTTCCTAGTAGTGATGTATGGAAGTGAGAGCTGGACCGTAAAGATGGCTGATTGACGAAGAATTGATGCTTTTGAATTCTGGTGCTGGAGGAGACTCTTGAGAGTCCCATGGACTGCAAGAAGATCAAACCTATCCATTCTGAAGGAAATCAGCCCTGAGTGCTCACTGGAAGGACAGATCCTGAAGCTGAGGCTCCAGTACTTTGGCCACCTCATGAGAAGAGAAGACCCCCTGGAAAAGACCCTGATGTTGGGAAAGATGGAGGGCACAAGGAGAAGGGGACGACAGAGGATGAGATGGTGGGACAGTGTTCTCGAAGCTACCAGCATGAGTTTGAGTAAACTGCGGGAGGCAGTGGAAGACAGGAGTGCCTGGTGTGCTCTGGTCCAGGGGGTCACGAAGAGTCGGACACGACTAAATGACTTAACAACAACAACATTGGTAGATAAGGAAAGGTTCTTCATTCCCAGCTTCTTCATTATTATTTTTTTACAAGGTTGGCTTTGGATTCTAAGCCTACCTAGTTGGAGCACATCCTGTGGAAGAGGAAGAGGAAGAGGAAGAGCTTGGGCAAAGTGTATCTTACCCCCGACTGCCTTTTAGCCTTGACACAGCCTTCTGCTAACAGGAGGCATGCAAGGCTGATTATACAGCGGTACCTCGGGTTACATACGCTTCAGGTTACAGACTCCGCTAACCCAGAAATACGGTTAAGAACTTTGCTTCAGGATGAGAACAGAAATCGTGCTCCGGTGACGCGGCAGCAGCAGGAGGCCCCATTAGCTAAAGTGGTGCTTCAGGTTAAGAACAGTTTCAGGTTAAGAACGGACCTCCGGAACGAATTAAGTACTTAACCCGAGGTACCACTGTACCTCGCAAGACCACCCCCTGTTCTTCCCGCCCCCATGCAAGTACTGGACCCATTTCTCTTGCAAGGTCTGAATGGATTGCTTGCTTTGTTCTTCCACCCAGAACCTTTCTTTTCAGCCGGAAAACACTGGGACTCAGGTCCGGCACCTCTCAGGTGGGCTCATAGAATCATAGAGTTGGAAGAGACCCCAAGGGCCATCGAGTCCAACCCCCTGCCAAGCAGGAAACACCATCAGAGCACTCCTGACATATGGTTGTCAAGCCTCTGCTTAAAGACCTCCAAAGCAGGAGACTCCACCACACTCCTTGGCAGCAAATTCCACTGTCGAACAGCTCTTACTGTCAGGAAGTTCTTCCTAATGTTTAGGTGGAATCTTCTTTCTTGTAGTTTGGATCCATTGCTCCGTGTCCGCTTCTCTGGAGCAGCAGAAAACAACCTTTCTCTCTCCTCTGTGTGACATCCTTTTATATATTTGAACATGGCTATCATATCACCCCTTAACCTCCTCTTCTCCAGGCTAAACATGCCCAGCTCCCTTAGCCGTTCCTCATAAGGCATCGTTTCCAGGCCTTTGACCATTTTGGTTGCCCTCCTCTGGACACGTTCCAGTTTGTCAGTGTCCTTCTTGAATTGTGGTGCCCAGAACTGGACACAGTACTCCAGGTGAGGTCTGACCAGAGCAGAATACAGTGGCACTATTACTTCCCTTGATCTAGATGCTATACTCCTATTGATGCAGCCCAGAATTGCATTGGCTTTTTTAGCTGCCGCATCACACTGTTGGCTCATGTCAAGTTTGTGGTCAACCAAGACTCCTAGATCCTTTTCACATGCCCTTAGAAGAGAACAAATGAGGCGTTCATTGTGAGTTCCAGCACCCCTTTTTCTAGAAAAATCACTCTGTCTCCCCCCATGGGTGTAGCCATGATTTTTGTTGTGGGGGGAGGCAGCCAAAGTTGTTGAGCTTATTTTAGGCACCCCCAAACTCGGCCCTCCAGATGTTTTGGGACTACAACTCCCATCATCCCTAGCTAACAGGACCAGTAGTCAGGGATGATGGGAATCGTAGTCCCAAAACATCTGGTGGGCCAAATATGGGGGTGCCTGTTTTAGGGTATCCACCCAAGTTGTTTGGCCCCCCATGTCTCCACCCTGCCCAATTTTCCATGTATCACTTCATCTTGGCTCCTAGCATACCTTTGGGTTCCCCCAACCTGCGCGGAATTCGGCACGGCAGCCAAACGCCGGGTTTCCTCTGCCTTCCATCACCAGCAAACTCCCATCTTCTCATAATTAGCCTGTATGTATTATTCATGGAGGTCAATGTCTCCGTCAGCCCTGAAAGCAGCAAAGCTTCCCGCCAGCAAAATAACCGGAAGGTTGTCTTATTTGTAAGAATGATTCAGACACTGTTGTTGTTGTTGTTGTTTTAAGAAATATATTTAAAAGTGCACCAACTCAGAGCAAATGAATGCACACAGAGCCTCCGGAAGGAATGTTGCTATCAGCAGGTAGATGGAAGAAATTTGTTTTTCTGATATGCATGTCTCAGTTCCCTTGATAGCTGTTTGGTTCGCACCCTGCAGGGTGTCGAGGCGAAGGGCGTTTTGTTTGCACTCGAGAAGATAGCACTTGGTTTGCGCCCTGCAGACTGGGGGCGACAGCAAGGAGGGCGGACTAGGATGGGGCTGGAGAGTGCAGCTCCCCACGCACTCCTCTCAAGGCAATCCAGCGAACATGCGCAACTGACTTCTGACACGCAGCTACCCATGCAGAAAATGAGGTTGTGTCGGGTGCCAAAAGAGCTAAAACGCAGACGGCGCCGTTGCAACTGCCGGATAGGAAAGTGGTTTCTGCCCCGTTTGGAATGTACACGGCGAGAATTTAACGTTTCCCCCTCCGCAGTCAAGCCAGCTTCATCTGACACTCGTCCGCGCGAATCCACGGAGGAATCGGTTTACCTGCGAGGGCGTCTTGCCCCCAATACACCCACTCAACCCTTCCGATTGGCAGAGCTGGCACTGTTACGTGCACCACATAATAATACCGGTTCCACATTTGTAAGACATTGATCTTTAGGTGTGGCAGCAGCAGCACCTAAACTTTGAAACTCCCTGCCTATTGATAGAGGCAGGAACCGTCACTGGGCTCTTTTCAGTGCCTGCTAAAAACGTTCTTGTTTAGACAAGCCTTCCCTGGGCGCTCAGAAAGTTGGTGCAAATTTTAATTTTCGTTTTTTCTTTTTTTGCCCTACAGTCATACCTCAGGTTGCAGACGCTTCAGGTTGCGTTTTTTCAGGTTATGGACCCGCCGAAACCCAGAAGTACCAGAATGGGTTACTTCTGGGTTTCGGGGGTCGCGCATGCACAGAAGCGCTAAATTGCACTTTGCGCATGTGCAGAAGCGCCAAATTGCAACCCGCACGTGCGCAGACGCACCGCTGCGGGTTGCGAACAGATCACCTTCGCTACCCGACATCCACTGTATTGTTGTTTTAACTTTTTGGAAGTTCTGTTGTGGTTGTTTATTTTTCTCCTTGACGATCTTGTGGTTTCATCTTTTTCCGTAAACTGCTTCGAGGTGGTTGCTTTTTACAATCCAGTGGTCTATAAACAGGGGCAAAGGAAGGGGGTGCGGTGGGTGTGGGCCGCCCCGGGTGTCACCACTGAGGGGGGTGACAAAATGCCGGACAGCACTCACTGTGGGGCCTGCAGTGCACCCGAGCCACACATCTCTCCTGGGAGAGACACGGTGGCTTGGGCGCGCGCAGGCTCCGCGCTGTCCAAACTGTCCGCCCGCTGCCTCCCCCCCAGCTGTAGGGCGGTGGAGTGGGAGGAGGCAGGCAGACTCCAGAGGCCCCGCCCCTATGGGCGGATCGCCTCGCCTTCACCCCACCCCTATGGGAGGATCGCCCCACCCCTGGACGCATCGCCCCAGGCACCCGAGCAGCTTCCTCCGCTGCTGTCTACAAAGCTGTGTTCACTGTCCTAGGCAGTATGCCTCTGAACTGCAGCTGCCTGGAAACGCAGGTGGGGAGAGTTCCTTTCGCACTCGGGTCCGGCTTGGGGCTTCCCAGAAGAGGCATCTGGTTGGGTGCTGTGAAAAGAGGGTGATGACCCAGAAGGGGCGCCCTTTGTCTTGATCCAGCAGGGCAGCTCCTCTTACATTCTTAAAAAGTGTGCACAAGTTTTAATCTGCCTTAGTGCATTCCATTACGGTTCTAGCTTTCTGCATTTTTAAAAATTAAGGTTGTCATTTTTGAAGCAATCATTTTATAGGTTTATCTTTCCTGTAAACCGCTTTGAGGGTTCCCCACCCCCGAAAAAAATCAAATGAATTATAACTTTTATGAAATAAAAAGAGGGGTGGGAAATAGATTTGGGCCTGTGCCCGATGTTGTTCCTACTCAAAGTAGACCCACTGAGAGTAATGCACATTATTATTTGTTTATGTGTCTGTAATGCAACGAAAAACGAGAAAATAAAGCAATCGAAATGAGAAATTCTACCCCAAAGTGTGCAAATGGCCTCTTCATTTCAGTGGTCCTGCTCTGTGTGAAACCAAACTGGTGACAATCCTTGGTGCTTTGAAAAGGGTCTTTTTTGTTCCTGGGTAAAAGGAGCGTTTGTGTGCAGAGGGGGAGGGCAGAGAATGGGGGTCAGGGCGATCTTTGGTTGGATAGCGGCAGCTGCAGCTGGGGGAGCCGGGAGCAAATGGCTATTCCTGAACGGCCAGGTTAATAAACAATGCATGGCGCTGGGGCCGAGGTGGCGTGTCCTGTCTCAGCCGGCGCTTAAATGCCACCGCAATAACAAACAAGATACATTATTTAACAGCCGCTGCGCCTGACCCAACAAGGGTGCTTTTCAACTGCCTGAATGTCAGGGAGAGAGATGTTGCTGCTTTGGTGATGGCTGGCGGGGCAAAGCTGCCTCTGATTTACAGCAAGACCAAAGATTCAGCAGCCAGAGTGGAAGGGGGGAACTCGAGCAAGCCAAGAATGGAGCCAGGCCACTGCTCCTTCTGGCGGCAGAAGCTCTGGTCCTGAACGGGGCAATTGTGCCCCTGAAGGACCAGGTGCGCAGCCTGGGAGTTATTTTGGACTCGCAGCTGTCCAAGGAGGCACAGGTCAGTTCTGTGTCCAGGGCAGCTGTCTACCAGCTCCATCTGGGACGCAGGCTGAGACCCTATCTGCCCGTGGACTGTCTTGCCAGAGTGGTGCATGCTCTGGTTATCTTTCGCTTGGACTACTGCCATGCGCTCTACGTGAGGCTACCTTTGAAGGTGACCTGGAAACTACAACTAATCCAGAATGCAGCAGCTAGACTGGTGACTGGGAGCCGCTCCCAGTCCCCAGTCTAGCTGCCGCATTCTGGATTAGTTGTAGTTTCCGGGCCACCTTCAAAGGTAGCCCCACGTAGAGCACATTGCAGTAGTCCAAGTGAGAGTTCCCCTCATCCGCCTCTGCATCAAGGTCCTCAGTTGGCCAGGTGGCTTACTTTGGCAGGGGGCACCCCTCTGTCCAAGTCTGGTTTAAGTGGGGTGGGGGCTGGTGAGAGAAGAGGGTGTCTTGAAGCCGCCCACCCACCATTCTCACCTGGGCAACGGTTGGAAGAAGCAGGCACACCTGGCCTCGGCCTTCCCCGCTGTCAAGAGACGCCTTGCGTTTCTATTTAAAGCCTCGTAATTATATCTAAATCTGCAGCCATGCATAGACATCAGCATATGCATGCTTTATGCAAATCCGTGACCTCTTCTTTCAACAGAAGAACATTAAGAAGAGGCCTGCAGCTGAATCAGGTTGCTGAATGAGGTAGCTTCTTGCAAGAACTGGTGCCGCGCCCCCAACCCCGGCTTAAACCGTAGCATTTCTCAGGAGAGGGTCTGCAATAAACCACACAGAGCAAGTGAAGTTGCTGTTAGAATTCCTGCCCCATGATTGCAGTCACGGGATTGTTGTCTATCACATGACGGTGTATGTTTTGACTCCACAGCGTGGGAAGTGGCGGAGACAGGTTTATGTTCCTGTGTTCTATGAAGTGGGACTATTGTCCTTTGTTCTTTTTCTCTTTGCTGTCTGATGCTAGAGAGAGAGGGAGCCATGTTGCAGTGCTCTGTGTGTGTTCATATGTAAATAAAGTAGATTAGCCAAAATGCTGAGCTGCTGAGGTCTGTCACGCGAACTGCACAGACTCTGCAGATCCTTAAGTGTGCCGATGTCTGTTGGCATCAATCGCTGTGATGTTCGGGCAGAAGAAAGCTTTTAAAGCTCCCGAACAAACGACCAGGAGGGAGAGAACATGCCAGCTGTCATGGATGCTTTCGTTGAGATCCCTGCATTGCAGGGGGTCGGACTAGATGACCCCTGGGGTCCCTTCCACGATTCTATGAGTCTGTGCTTCTAAGCCCCAATTCTGGTGCCCAGAGTAGCTAGCCCTTGCTCCCCGCACCACCTGGTGGTCAGTAGAGGGAACTGCCAGGTGTTCTAGCTTGGCGTTCACCCCAGCAGGCCATGATCCGCCAAATGCAGGAGTCATCATCCTGTTCCACTTTGGAACGGACAAGGCCATCCGTCATTACCAGCCTTCATGGACTGATAAGGGAGAGAGCTTTGAGAGCTCACTTAGTGAGCTGGGAGGCCAATCAGGTGTGGCTGTCTGCAACCAAGGCTCGCAGAGAGACCAGCTGCTTTGACTTTCGCCAAAGTCATGCCTCTGTGTCTTCCAGAGACTGTCCCACATCCAGCTGATCTGGCGTGTCCATTTCCCTCTGTCCAGGAAGGTTTTGCTAGAGAGCAGGAAGAGGGAACTATGGCCAGTCTGAACAAGCTTCCCGGGGGGGCAGGGCCACAAATGTAAATGCTATCTTTGAGTCAGTCGGCTACTTTCTGCACACCTGGACAAACCCCCTCAGGGACTAGTTCGATGTAGTGTAGCTTTATTGGACTTTACCAATTGGTAGGGTGAGCGTTGCTCCAGGGTGGGAGGAAGGAAGTCAAATGACACCGAGGGTTGGTTCAGAGAAAGAGTTCTTTATTTCTGCTCTCCGGAGCAGCAGAAAGGCACTTGCATGGTCACTTCACAGCAAGTCCAAAGAAATGAGAAATTTCATGCAGTATATATACCGTATTTTTCTCTCTATAGGACGCACTTTTTCCCCTTCAAAAATGAAGGGGAAATGTGTGTGTGTCCTATGGAGCTAAGACGCCATAGCTCTGCAACCCTCTCCCGGCTGGAGAGGTGACGCGCGGCTATGGCAGGAACCTCTACAGCCCCGTGTCACCTCTCCAGCCGGGAGAGCGCGCGTGCGGGGCTAAAGCAGCCCCCCGCGACCCTCTCCCAGCTGGAGAGGTGACACGCAGCTATAGAGACTCCTGCCATAGCCGCGTGTCACCTCTCCAGCCGGGAGAGCGCGCACGGGGCTAAAGGAACCTGAAGCCTGGAGAGCGAGAGGGGTCAGTGCACACCGACCCCTCGCGCTCTCCCGGCTTCCAAGGTAGCTGCCTGAACGGCACCTTGTTTTAGAGCGGGAAAACAAGAGGGGGAAAGTTCTCCCCCTCTCTGTGCAGCGCCTCCTGCCGCTTCACTGAAGGGGCGCTGGGCAGAGAGGGGGAGAATTTTTTTTTCTTGTTCTCCCCCCTCTAAAACAAAGTGCGTCCTATTGTCCAGTGCATCCTATGGTGCAAAAAATACGGTATCCTCCAGGCACTCTCTCCCCCTTCCCCAGCCACGTTAGCTTATACACGCAGGTTGACATCACAGATGTTCCTGCTCCTGTACTTTTAACCATAAAAGGGTTTCCTTCCTGTACTCTTGACCATATAAGGGTATTCCTGTTCCGGCACTCTTATCTTGGGGTAAGAAGGTCACCAACTCTCCTGGCACTGTTCCCGGACTAGGTCTGTGCGTCAGAGTGTGATCTTTGTGGTCAGGATGTAAGATAAGGCCCAGACGTGTCATCCCTGTTCCACTTTGGAACGGACAAGGCCATCCGTCATTACCAGCCTTCATGGACTGATAAGGGAGAGAGCTTTGAGCACTTGTTTATACAGCTGGGTTTTGGCTCAAGAGCTCAAGTTAAAGCATTTTAGAAAAGGGGGGGAAAGTGGATTTTGGGTCCTGTTTCAAACTGACTGCACAGAAACCCATTCCTTCAGTAGAGGGAGAAGATGGGGGGGGGAGGAGCTGTTGGAAGCGGAAAAGGGCTTAGTGAGCTGGGAGATTCTGTGGCAGAGAGAAGTGCAGAATCAGAGGCAGAAGCTGGAGCAGAAGAGGCAGCGATGAGGAAGGCTGGTGAAGAAGTCAAGGAGTCTCTCCCTCCTTCTGCAATGAGCTTCCCTTCACCGCTGGTCGCCCAGAACCAAGAGAGGCATGAAAAGAGCAGAGGAGAGACTGACTTCATGCAGGCGCAGTCTCAGATTGTTGGGGGGGAAACCCTGGAGAGGAGGGGACTTATGTGGCTGTGGGGAAGCACGGACTTTCACTTTCGGCAACTCATCCATGGGCCGGACACTCCACCAAGTCTGTGCAGATTGTGTTCTTGCTAATAAGGAATTAACTCCAACTTGCACAGTGTGATTGCTCTCTCCTCTCACTATCTTACAGTCCCGCAAGCAAGAAGCTTGATCAGAGCCTACTGCACCATGGGATAACATTTGCATTTGATGCTCCGCCCACGTTTGCCTCTGGCCCCTCCCACCACTGGCATGCGGACCTCAGAAGGCTTCCTGGAAAGAAAGGCAGCCCTCAGGCTAGGAAAGGTTCCCACCCTTGCTGTAAGAGACGCACGCCCACCAAGAGAAACTCTAGGAAAGCCTTTGGTGCACAGCTGCTCCTATCTAATACAGCTGTAATTTCCATTGATGAGGGATAATCAAACCCATAATTGCCTGTTTAAATTTCCATTCAAGATTAATCTGTCCTTTCGCGGGGAGAGGATGGGAGCAGAGAAGGGGGTGGGGGTGGTAGAGACTTTTGAAAGACTTGCTTATTTCATTCAAGGAGAAGATGCCCCCCTCACTCTGATCTGTGGGTGGTAATGGGACTGCCCAGCTTGGCAAATAGCCTGGCAGTAGGGCAGGAGTACCCTGAGGGCCACACTCGCCTTCTGGGCAACCTTCGAGGGGCCACATATACAACATGTGAATACCTCCACTGCCCGGGGCTCCATGGGGTGGATGCAAATTGCAATCCAGCAAAATCTAGAGCAGGGTTGTTGTTGTTGTTTAGTCGTTTAGTCGTGTCCGACTCTTCGTGACCCCCTGGACCAGAGCATGCCAGGCTCTCCTGTCTTCCACTGCCTCCCGCAGTTTGGTCAAACTCATGTTAATAGTGTCCCACCATCTCGTCCTCTGTCGTCCCCTTCTCCTTGTGCCCTCCATCTTTCCCAACATCAGGGTCTTTTCCAGGGAGTCTTCTCTTCTCATGAGGTGGCCAAAGTCTTGGAGCCTCAGCTTCAGGATCTGTCCTTCCAGTGAGCACTCAGGGCTGATTTCCTTCAGAATGGATACGTTTGATCTTCTTGCAGTCCATGGGACTCTCAAGAGTCTTCTCCAGCACCAGAATTCAAAAGCATCAATTCTTCAGCGATCAACCTTCTTAATGGTCCAGAGAGCAGGGTTAGGCGACCCATTTTCAGACTGAGGGCCACACTCCAAGGGCTTTGGCTCCTCTAGTTCCTATGCCAGTGGTGGCCAAACTTGGCCCTCCAGCCATTTTGGGGCTACAATTCCCATCATCCCTGACCACTGGTCCTGTAAGCTAGGGATGATGGGAATTGTAGTCCAGAAATAGCTGGAGGGCCAAGTTTGGCCATCACTGTCCTACGCAGACTCAGACACACCTCTCTGTCTTCCAAGAAAGCAGCGAGCGTTCTCAGAACTGAAGGTTACATCCTGGCCCAGGGGAAAACACTCAAGCAAGGTGCGAAGGAAGGGCAGTGAGGGGCATGGGCTGCAGAACATTGCCAGGGCCAGGAGGAGAAGACCAGAGAGCCACATCTAGTTCCTGTTGCATAGCTGTCAACTTACAGATTTGAAAATAAGGGACCAGCAGTCTTGAAAATAAGGGATCAGCAGCCAAAATAAGGGATTTTAGTCAACCAGCAGCCAAACGAAGCCTCAAGTGGTGGTTCCCATAGCGCAGCAACCCAACAAAGGGGATGCAGCAAGGAAAACCACCGTCACCTCTGGGTGGGCCACCTGGCTGGGAAGCGCTGAGCAAAAGCGAGTCCCCAGGCAACGCGGCTGATTTGATCGGCACAAGGCATGCAAGCTCCACCCCCCAGTCGTTCTTAGGCTCCTTATTGGGTGAGCAACACAGCCGAGCAACCCAGTTGGAGCCTCCCTCCTCCCTGGCCGGCAGGGAGGGAGGGAGAGGAGCTGCTTACTTTGAAACCCGGGAAATTTAAGGGACATCATCAATAAGGGACAGCAGCGGGACACGGCGCTGGGATAAGGGACTGTCCCGCCAAATAAGGGACACTTGACAGCTATGCTGTTGTTCAGGGATGGGGAAGCTGAAGCTCTCTAGATACTGGGCTCCAAATGTCAACTGCCCCCAGCAGCCAGCATTCCCAGTGTTCAGGGTTGATGGGGGATGGAATCCAACAATATATGGGGGAACAGATTTCCCCATTCCTGCTTCACAAAAAAAGACACAGGCGGAACATTGCATCTTTTTCTCTTCCACTGTTTGTTTTCTAGATACACGTAGGGCTAATGCATTCTGCTGCTTCAGTGTGGACAGCAAGTTTCTTGAACCTCAATTTTCTGCTGTCCTCAAACTGCTTTGGCAGCCATGCTAAGTACAGAGCTTGATGACAGCCTTACGTTTTTATGTATATACCGGTAGTAGTTCTTGTTCTTCTTTATGAAATTTGTATACATGTTTGCCTATGCTAACCTTACACTTGGGTGTTGCCCTGACATATCCGTCTATGCTAATCTCGTGTACCCCTCCCCTTTTGTGACATGTCAGTGATGTAGCAATCATAGAATCATAGAATCATAGAGTTGGAAGAGACCACAAGGGCCATCGAGTCCAACCCCCTGCCAAGCAGGAAACACCATCAGAGCACTCCTGACATATGGTTGTCAAGCCTCTGCTTAAAGACCTCCAAAGGAGGAGACTCCACCACACTCCCTGGCAGCAAATTCCACTGTCCAACAGCTCTTACTGTCAGGAAGTTCTTCCTAATGTTTAGGTGGAATCTTCTTTCTTGTAGTTTGGATCCATTGCTCCGTGTCCGCTTCTCTGGAGCAGCAGAAAACAACCTTTCTCCCTCCTCTATGTGACATCCTTTTCTATATTTGAACATGGCTATCATATCACCCCTTAACCTCCTCTTCTCCAGGCTAAACATGCCCAGCTCCCTTAGCCGTTCCTCATAAGGCATCGTTTCCAGGCCTTTGACCATTTTGGTTGCCCTCCTCTGGACACGTTCCAGTTTCTCAGTGTCCTTCTTGAACTGTGGTGCCCAGAACTGGACACAGTACTCCAGGTGAGGTCTGACCAGAGCAGAATACAGTGGCACTATTACTTCCCTTGATCTAGATGCTATACTCCTATTGATGCAGCCCAGAATTGCATTGGCTTTTTTAATGATGTATTGATGATGCTGTGCGAACTGTATTCTGGGATATGGTGGGGAAGGTTTAGAAGTCAACGTCGCCCCATGCTCTGGGTTCACTCGCTGCTGTTTGAACCTGTTGTGCAACGATAAAGGATCTAAGTTTACTGCAGGCTTGTCCACTGGTCTACGGACTGCTGTTTTGCTCCAAATTGCCTGGCTGGAATTTCCTTCTTTTACTGACCGCATGGACCCGCAGGGGACTTGGACCCCAGGGAGCTGGGCTGCTGAGCAGTCTCTCAACCCAGAATTTTCCTTAACACCGTGAAGGGCAAGAGCAATGCTCTCTGCTCATGGTCAAATGTTCCATCACTTATTTGAGAACATGTCGGTTGGAAACGCAGATTAAATTCGTGGGTTGGCTAATCCGCAATAAGAGAATAACTGGGCTCTTTCTTCTGAATCCACTGCAGTCTTTGCACGCTGGCACATTGGAGGGGCACACATACACGTCCCCCCCCACTTTCCTTTTTTTTCCTCCAGAAATGATGATTTCCATGGAAGCAGAGGAGGAGTGTGGAGGGGCACCAGAAATTTCTCAGAACAATGAACTCATCCGCCTCCCTGCATCTTGTTGCTGTGTAACCTCGTTAATTGAAAAAGTAATTAAAAATCAACAGTTTGTTGGTTTACTGAAAGAGGAAGGGAACAGGATTATTTTCCCGTTGAAAAAGAAATTAAAATAAAGCAAACCTCAGGCCAAAAATAAAAATAAAAAATGTTTGGGATAGATGGAATTAAAATGTATGTTTCCCCCCCACTTCCCTTTAAAGAAAGAGGCAACATAGAAATCACTGGCTGGTAGTGAGCCTGTCAACAGTTTAAATATTCTTGTCCGCACAGCCTTCAGCACTTACCCCTTTCTGGCAAAGAATAAGGGCATGTTCGTAATTTGCATTCTCTTATATTTCTTTATTTGCCACTTCTACAAGCAAACACTTAACACGCAAAAATAAGCCAGACAGTAAATCACTGGTGCCAAAACATTCTTTAACGAGTGCCCGTATCGGGCAAGATGCAAGTAAGCCCTACTCATGAGTAGACCCATTGATGTTAATGGGCCAAAGTTAGCCGTGCTTATTGTTGAGATGTGAATAGGTGCTAGGAGAGGATATATTTGTTAGATATTATCCTTCCTTCCTCACGTTTGTGTGTTCAGCAGAGCTTGCCACACCTTTGCAGCTTAAAAGGAATCTTAGATAGGCTAGTTTCAGCCTTTTCGTTTAAGTAATCCAGGATGCTTTAAGGCAAACTAGATTCTCCTGGTATTTTCCTCTTTTCTCCCCTTAAAATAACAATTGCACACAAACAGTCTTGTAAAGGGGTTTTTTAAAAAACAGAAAAACCAGCACTGACACGCGTCACCACAGAAATGCATGTGAGAGGTTGGAGCTTGGCAGCTCCACTGGGGCAGGATTGCCAAAAAACTGACACCCTTCCCAGCCACTTCTGTAGAACCCATGATGCAGTGCAACGCGGGCCGAGGCCTAAACATTGCACTGCATCATGGGCATGGTAGTATCCTAATGCCAACCAGTCTGTGCCAATCTGCTGCCCATAACCTATTGGCAAAACCTATTGGTGTTTCGCAACTTTCTGACTAGTTGCAGGACCTTAGCCGGACCTAGCAGAGTAAACGCAGAATCCATGAAAGCAATTGGCAACTTGGTTACAGACAGGATGGACGAAGCAGGAACCAGGAACCTGTAGTTAGGTGTTTATTATATACAGTGGACTAGTTACAGGAACAGAACAAAACACTGATCTTTGACTTGCTCTCTCACACACAACTCTCAACTCTCAACCACTCGTACCAACACAATCCAGTTAGTAGGCCATTAATCATTATTCCCCTGAGAGAGCTTGACCAATCAGGGAGCTGTCTCCATGCCTCTGTATCACCAGGCAGACTTACTCCTTCACATTGCCTTGGCTGTCTGCCAAACCCTAATTGACTCTGTGTGAGTACCATATTTTTCACTCCATAGGGCGCACTGGACCTTAGGGCACACCTAGTTTTTAGGGGGGGAAATAAAGGCTTCCTGTCTTGGCTTCCTCTTTAGCCACGCACAACCTCTCCAGCCGGCTTTGGCAAAAGCCAAGAAAGCGAGCAGGATGGATCCCGCTGGCTGTCTTGGCTTCTTTGCTCTTTCAGGCTTCAGGCTTCAGGCTGCTATCCACAAGCCTTCGGGATTAATGATTAATGGCGGGAACTCCCGCCGCGCTCCGAAGGCTTGCAGATAGCTGCCCGAAGCCCGGGGAGGGCAGCGCTGCACTCCCCGGGCTTCGGGCTTCAGGCTGCTATCCACAAACCTTCGGAGCCCAGTGGGAACTCTCGCCGCGATCCGAAGGCTTGCGGATAGCTTCCTGAAGCCTGGAGAGTGAGAGGGGTCGGTGCGCACCGACCCCTCTCGCTCTCCAGGCTTCAACGAAAGCCTGCATTCACTCCATAGGATGCACACACATTTCCCCCTCATTTTTGGAGGGGGAAAAGTGTGTCCTATAGAGCAAAAAATACAGTAACTACACGCATTCAGATTCCCAACAGTATGCATTTTCTACTCATTTACCTTGTCCGATTTCACCTCTGACATGCAGCCTTTGGAAGCTTGACCAAAATATTCCTCAATCCTGATAAATCAGTGAAGGCTCAGGTGTGTTCCCAAGGAACCTCCAACATTACAAAGAGAAGGAAAAGAGGGAAGCTTTCAGGTGGTTCTTAATGCAAAAGGTCCACCCCGATTCCAGAATTAATATTTGTTTCAGCAAATCCCTAGATGGTCATGATTTTAACAACTACTACTATGGTTTTCCCAGTAGTGATGTATGGAAGTGAGAGCTGGACCATAAAGAGGGCTGATGGCCGAAGAATTGATGCTTTTGAATTCTGGTGCTGGAGGAGACTCTTGAGAGTCCCATGGACTGCAAGAAGATCAAACCTCTCCATTCTGAAGGAAATCAGCCCTGAGGGCTCACTGGAAGGACAGATCCTGAAGCTGAGGCTCCAAGACTTTGGCCACCTCATGAGAAGAGAAGACTCCCTGGAAAAGACCCTGATGTTGGGAAAGATGGAGGGCACAAGGAGAAGGGGACGACAGAGGACGAGATGGTGGGACAGTTTTCTCGAAGCTACCAGCATGAGTTTGACCAAACTGCGGGAGGGAGTGGAAGACAGGAGTGCCTGGCGTGCTCTGGTCCAGGGGGTCACGAAGAGGCGGACACGACTAAACCACTAAACTACTACTACTACTACTACTACTACTTTTCATTCATTGAGTGGTCATATGTCCTGTATACTTTAGTTGAGATTCCTGCATTTCAGGGGGTTGGACTACATGATCCTTGAGGGTCCCTTCCAATCCTATAAATCGATGATAATCCAGCATCTGCTGATCCCCCCACCATAATACTTTTCCTGTGGCTGCTTGCTGGAAGGAGGAATGTGGAAGATTTGGGACTGTCATCGCCTCTCTCCCCACACCCCTCCCAATGCCTGGATTTCTGCAAATCCATCGAGATCTCTCCTCCACACAGTGTGCCTCTCAGATCTCCAAACTTCCCAGCTGCTACTTACATTTAGCATGGCTGGAAGGCACCGAATTGTGTGCACACAGCTTGTGACATATTTGCTCCTGCTGCTTGTGTGCTTTTTGGACGCCTTCCAGGTGGAAAGAAAGCCAATTTCTACCGCTGTTGCATCTTTGGGAATGTTCAATATCCATGCCCTCCCCCAAACTCACACACATACACACATCAATGTCAGGCCATTAGGGGGTTCGGTCTTTAAAGAGATACACAAAACCTACAGCGCTGGTTCTTTTAATTTCTCTCCATAAAATAAATTTATTTGTTACGGCCTGCCGCCCCGATTGCATTGCTTGCCAACCTGCCCCCACCAGACCCTCGCCCCTCCCTCTAAACTTCCCCCAAACCCTCATCTCTTTCAAGTTCCTTCAAGGATTGTGGGGCAGCGGTGCAAATCCTCCAATGGGGACTGTGCAATGACAGCCTTGCATTTTTATACATATAGGGACATAGCTCACCTTTGTAGACATGGCAATGATAAGGTGTGTCTGATGCTGCATGGTAATAATAATAATAATAATAATAATAATAATAATAATAATAATAATAATTTATTATTTATACCCCGCCCATCTGGCTGCGTTTCCCCAGCCACTTTGAGAGGCTTCCAACAAAACACTAAAATACAATAACCTATTAAACATTAAAAGCTTCCCTAAACAGGGCTGCCTTTAGATGTCTTTGGTAGTTGTTCTTCTCTTTGATATCTGGTGGGAGGGCGTTCCACAGGGCGGACACCACTACCGAGAAGGCCCTCTGCCTGGTTCCCTGTAACTTGGCCTCTCGCAGTGAGGGAACCGCCAGAAGGCCCTCGGCTCTGGACCTCAGCGTCTGGGCAGGACGATGAAGGTGGAGACGCTCCTTCAGGTAAACTGGGCCAAGGCCGTTTAGGGCTTTAAAGGTCAGCACCAACACTTTGAATTGTGCTCGGAAATGTACTGGGAGCCAGTGTAGGTCTTTCAAGACCGGTGTTATGTGGTCTCGGTGGCCGCTCCCAGTCACCAGTCTAGCTGCCGCATTCTGGATTAATTGCAGTTTCTGGGTCACCTTCAAAGGTAGCCCCATGTAGAGCGCATTGCAGTAGTCCAAGCGAGAGATAACCAGAGCATGCACCACTCTGGTGAGACAGTCCGTGGGCAGGTAAGGTCTCAGCCTGCATACCAGGTGGAGCTGATAAACAGCTGCCCTGGACACAGAACTGACCTGCACCTCCGTGGACAGCTGCAAGTCCAGATCACAAGATTTTATTCTGGAATCAGTTGGCAATATTAAGATGGGTGGTTTGACTCTGTATAAGGCAGCCTCCCTGTTTTGGAAAAGGTAAAAGGTAAAGGTAAAGGAACCCTTGACCATTAGGTCCAGTCGTGGCCGACTCTGGGGTTGCGGCGCTCATCTCGCTTTATTGGCCGAGGGAGCCGGCGTACAGCTTCCGGGTCATGTGGCCAGCATGACTAAGCCGCTTCTGGCAAACCAGAGAAGTGCACGGAAACGCCGTTTACCTTCCCGCTGGAGTGGTACCTATTTATCTACTTGCACTTTGACGTGCTTTCGAACTGCTAGGTTGGCAGGAGCAGGGACCGAGCAAAGGGAGCTCAGCCCGTCGCAGGGATTCGAACCGCCAACCTTCCGATCGGCAAGTCGTAGGCTCTGTGGTTTAACCCACAGCGCCACCCGCGTCCCCCAGTTTTGGAAACAAAATGCTAAAGGGGGCGGGTCTTTGGTCTGATCCAGAGTACTCTTCTTCCTGTTACATGTTGCCCCAATCTCCAAGGGGGGAGAGATTCTGGGGGTTCCACACACTTAAGGAAGCAGATCTCCATTGTCAGTGATGTTGACTCTTTATTCGAGGAAAACAAACATACAATTCAGCCTAGAAGTGTCGGCAACCTTTCCCAGCAGGTCTTGCCCCTATGGAGCAGTGGCCAGGACTGAAGGCCCCTGCCTCGGCGGTACTGCCTCTGTGGGGCTCTGGGTGCCCAGGCACCCACAGAAAATTTCCAATGGGGGCCCCTCAACATTCCACATTGCTCGTTCTTTGGAGTGCTGCTGAGGACACTAAGGTAGTCAGACAAGTTTCCTTGCAAGACAATGGCCAGCTCAGGTCATCGTCTTATAATGAAACTTGTCTGGCTAGTTCAGCAACCTCCATATGATTCTAACTGTCAAGTCGAGAGAGGATTTCATGTTCTTTATTCAGCTCATAGTGATGAGGAGGAATGGAAGTTCCCCCAGAATGTCTGCTTTATATACATTACAGTGGTGCCCCGCAAGACGAATGCCTCGCAAGACGGAAAACTCGCTAGACGAAAGAGTTTTCCGTTTTGGAGGTGCTACGCAAAACAAATTTCCTATGGGCTTGCTTCGCAAGATGACAATGTCTTGCGAGTTCCTGCTGGGTTTTTTTCCTCCCCCCCCCCCTTTTCTAAGCCGCTAAGCCGCTTATCAGCTGATCCGATCAGCAGATAAGCCGCTATAAGCCGCTAAAAGCCGCTAATAGCGCTAATCCGCTAATCCATGAATGGGCTTGCTTCGCAAGACGAAAAAACCACTAGACGAAGAGAATCACAGAACAGATTCTTTTCGTCTTGCGAGGCACCACTGTATTTACACAATGGGCCCCATGTGATTGGCTCATTCCAGGATTCACCCGTAGGCCAATCAGGTTGCGGATTCACTTCCACCTGGAGCTGGATTGGGTGGCTCCTGTGGACCAATCAGACTGCTGCATTCTGGATCCTATTGTTCTAGGACCAATCAGACTGCTGCATTCTGGATCCTATTCAACTCAGTACATAACACTAACCCTCACTGGGTATAGGAAGGGATGCAGGTGGCGCTGTGGTCTAAACCACTGAGCCTCTTGGGTTGGCGGTTCGAATCCCCGCAACACGGTGAGCTCCCATTGCTCTGTCCCAGCTCCTGCCAACCTAGCAGTTCGAAAGCACACCAGTGCAAGTAGATAAATAGGTACCGCTGTGGCGTGAAGGTAAACGGTGTTTCCATGCGCTCTGGTTTCCGTCATGTCCCGTTGTGCCAGAAGCGGTTTAGTCCTGCTGGCCACATAACCCGGAAAAGCTGTCTGTGGACCAACGGCGTCTCCCTCGACCTGAAAGCGAGATGAGAGCCGCAAACCCATAGTCGCCTTTGACTGGACTTAACCATCCAGGAGTCCTTTACCTTTTTACCTTACTGGGTACAGGATCCCAAGCATTGGAAAAGGACTCAGGCATTCCCCCCCAAAAAAAAAACCCCTCACAACATCATGTTCTTATGAACCACAGTTTCTTTTTTAAAATACCTCCTTCCTGGCCCTACAAAACTTCCGCATCAGGGAACAGAAATTCGTCCTAGACTAGCTGATGAAAACAAAGGCTGCACCTTCCTCCCTTCCCTGCATCTCAGCTCCTGGGGAGGCGATGTCTGAACTTTTGACATCGTGCGCGGCTAATGAGTGATGCGCCAGCCTCTCACCTGAGCTGCTCATCTGTCAATCCACGGCGCTGTCCGAAGGCATCAAGCGGACGGCGATGGCAGCCCGAGCAGGCAGCAGCGTCGCCCGCACAGCGGGACCTGTCTCCGAGCATCTCAAAGATCACACCACGGAAGACTGGATAAAACGGTCAGGTAGGGGAAGGCAGGCGTTGGCAAAGCATTTCCTCGCTTATACCCAGAACGTAAATGTTGAGATGGGGGGGGGGGGCTTCTCTTCAAAGCCTGATGAGCGAGAGGCAGAAGACAGGAAGACAGTGTGACGCGGCAGCTAAAAAAGCCAATGCAATTCTGGGCTGCATCAATAGGAGTATAGCATCTAGATCAAGGGAAGTAATAGTGCCACTGTATTCTGCTCTGGTCAGACCTCACCTGGAGTACTGTGTCCAGTTCTGGGCACCACAGTTCAAGAAGGACACTGACAAACTGGAACGTGTCCAGAGGAGGGCAACCAAAATGGTCAAAGGCCTGGAAACGATGCCTTATCTAAGGGAGCTGGGCATGTTTAGCCTGGAGAAGAGGAGGTTAAGGGGTGATATGATAGCCATGTTCAAATATATAAAAGGATGTCACATAGAGGAGGGAGAAAGGTTGTTTTCTGCTGCTCCAGAGAAGCGGACACGGAGCAATGGATCCAAACTACAAGAAAGAAGATTCCACCTAAACATTAGGAAGAACTTCCTGACAGTAAGAGCTGTTTGACAGTGGAATTTGCTGCCCAGGAGTGTGGTGGAGTCTCCTACTTTGGAGGTCTTTAAGCAGAGGCTTGACAACCATATGTCAGGAGTGCTCTGATGGTGTTTCCTGCTTGGCAGGGGGTTGGACTCGATGGCCCTTGTGGTCTCTTCCAACTCTAGGATTCTATGAAAAGAAGAACTTGCTCCATTTATCATGTCACCTGTCACCCAAAGAAACCTTAGCGACAGATCTGTGCTGTTTTCGTAGAATTGTAGAGTTGGAAGGAGACCGCAAAGCTCATCTATTCCATCCTCCGCAATCGCAGCGAAAGGTTCCCAGACCGGTGGCCAGCCATCTTCTTCTTATCCTCCAATGGAGGAGAGCCCACCACCTTCTGACAGATACCACCCCGCTGCCAAGCAGCCCTTACTGTCAGAAAGCTCTTCCTGAGGTTTAGCTGGAATCTCCTTTCTTGTGACTTGAAGCCAGGGGTTCGAATCCTACCCTCCCAGAGCAGGAGAAAACAAGCTCACTCCATCGTCCATGTGACAGCCCTTGAGATATTTGAAGATAGCTATCACGTCACCTCTCAGTCTTTTAGCTGCCTGGTTTAAATTTCCATGTGTGTTGCGGGGTTCTATTTTATGGTTGAAATATACTCAGAGTCGCAAAGTGATTTCATGCTCTTTATTCAGCTCATAGTGGTGAGGAGGAAGGAATGAATGTCCCCTCAAAGTATCTGCTTTATATACATTATTTACACAATGGGCAGCACATGATTGGTTAATTCTGGAATTCTACTGTAAGCCAATCAGGTTGTGGATTCACTTATATCTGGAGCATGATTGGGTGGTTCCTGCCAACCAATCATACTGCTGCATTGTTCTTGGACCAATCAGACTGCTGCATTCTGAATCCTATTGTTCTAGGACCAATCAGACTGCTGCAATTTGGATCCTATTGTTCTAGGACCAATCAGACTGCTGCAGTTTGGATCCTATTCAACTCAGTACATAACAATGGTTATCAGATTTTTTTCAATGAATCCGGGGACCATTTATTTTTTTTTTAAAGCTGAGTAGCAACAGGGAGTCAGTAGAGGGGATGGTGAGGCAAAAGACCCCGGGCCCAAGCACACATGCATATTGTATAAAGGTGCAAAGCCCTTCTTTCGCACCCTGTGAAACATAAATGCGCAGTTTAAAAAACAACAACTGGGCAACGGGCGCCCACCTGCAACTCCCAAGCCTCTCCTGATCAGTCAAAAGAAAGGGGGAAGGGGGCAGGAGATCTGTACCGCTGGACACCCCCTGTTCCCCTTCGGCAGTGGTGGTCACAGTGGCATTCAGCAGCCCAGAGCCAGCCTGGTGGCGCAGTTGGTTCTGGCTGGCTTCAGGAGCTGCTCACTGCTGTGGCGCCCGCCATTTTTCCCCGCCGGAAGTCCCCATATGATTTGTTGAGCACAATACACATCATATGGGGACTTCTGGCAAGGAAAAATGGTGGGCACTGAGGCTGCCGCTGCCACATTTCCCAGGGACAGATTTGCAAATCTGGGGACATTCCAGGGACGGAATTTGTCCGGGGACAGATATGCAAATCCGGGGACTGTCCCCGGGAACCGGGGACGTATGGGAGCCCTATTCTATTTTATTTTATTGAAGCTTTGGAGCCCAACTCCTGCCTGCAACTGCCAGTCTGGGTGTGAACGCACAGGACCCAATCCAGGGATCCTGAAAGGACTGTGCCGTATTTCATCCCTGTAACAAGGCAGAGGGAGAAAAAGCGGCTGCTTGCTGATTTTCCCAAAGGCTTTTGTTCCTGCCTTAGGATTTACAGCTTTCTAGGCCTAGGTGGAGAATTACAGTTCAAAAGGATTGCACCGCCTGCAGTTTCCCGTGCGTGTGTCTCTGATAGCAAGAAAACAGGCAGGATATACAACCTTCATTGTGGAAGGTGGACGAAGAACACTCAGTCAGCCTCGGGCAGAGGCAACCTATTTTCACAGGCAGCCAGGAGACACCTAGCGGCAGACCTACAATATGGGGGCCTTGAAATTTGAACTGTGTTGGGAGGTGTAGCAGAAAAAAAATTGGGGCTGGATTTTGCAGCCCTGTTCCCCAAAGGACTCTGAGTCCTCTAAGTCCATGATTTGACAGAGGTGAATGGATGGAACCAGTATGGAGAGACTGCCAATGCCCTATGGCGATAAACAAAGCCAGGAAACTATTGGACCGTTCGGTGGCTCGTAGAGTGGCAGCGCTGGGGGGTCGGGTCATCGACCACCCCACCATTCAGTTCAGCAAGGTGGCCCTCTACCAAGAGGATGACGTGCATCTTTCTGATGCAGGAAACGGTGTGTGGTTGGCTGAAATAATTTCTGGCACTAGGGATTGGTTGCAGGTTTGAGGGTACAGTGGTACCTCGGGTTAAGTACTTAATTCATTCTGGAGGTCCGTTCTTCACCTGAAACTGTTCTTAACCTGAAGCACCACTTTAGCTAATGGGGCCTCCCGCTGCCGCCACGCCGCCAGAGCACGATTCCTGTTCTCATCCTGAAGCAAAGTTCTTGACCCGCGGTAATATTTCTGGGTTTGCGGAGTCTGTAACCTGAAGCGTATGTAACCCGAGGTACCACTGTATTGGTGGAAAGCCTTTTGCTGAAGTGGCGGTTAGGCATTGGATTAGTTCTGTAGATGGAAGAGGACAGGTAGCACCATCACCTGCCCCGCATATTGAAGGGTAGTCCGTTAAAGGATTCCGGGGGGTGTGGCCCTGTCCAAAGTCTAGGGAGGTTAGGGCCTAAGGCACGCCCCCCCCATCAGTGACCCTGGGGGGGTTCTTAACTGATGTGCATCAACAGGACTCCCCCTACTGGTGGTTAACCCTTCCCGGACTTCAAGCAGATGGGCTGGAGTCAGATATACAGTGGTGCCTCGCAAGACGAAAAGAATCCGTTCTGTGATTCTCTTCGTCTAGCGGTTTTTTCGTCTTGCGAAGCAAGCCCATTGTAGGATTAGCGGATTAGCGCTATTAGCGGCTTTTAGCGGCTTATCTGCTGATCGGATCAGCTGATAAGCGGCTTAGCGGCTTAGAAAAAGGGAGGGAGGGGAAAAAACAGCAGGAACTCACAAGACATTGTCGTCTTGCGAAGCAAGCCCATAGGAAATTCGTTTTGCGAAGCACCTCCAAAACAGAAAACTCTTTCATCTAGCGAGTTTTCCGTCTTGCGAGGCATTCGTCTTGTGGGGCACCACTGTATTCGGTTAGGACCAATGCCTAAGCCAATACCGCTCATCACCTGTAACCAATAAAGTTGTGGCCTTGTTTAGCCCATTAACCTTAATAATTGTGTCATGTGTCATTATTTCCACCTGGGGGGGTGTCAGGAACTCGCCATGCAAACACTGGCCTTGGAGAACAGCCTTTACCAAAGGTGTCGTGGGCTTTGAAGACCCTCAAACTCAGGGTGCAAGGAAATGTGCTAAGAGGAAGGCATGCTTGGCAAATCCACACCATGTTCAACTCCTGCCCGGAAACCTATGTTCCCTCTGTGGAAGGATGTGTGGATCCAGAAATGGCCTCCACAGTCACTTGCGGACTCGCTGTTAAAACCGTTTTCACGGAAGACAACCTTACTCGGCTACGAGGGATCGCCAAAGAAGGAGAAGACAGAAATCATTTCCCCTCCAACCCCATTCTTATAAAACCTAGTTTTAGAGGAGGAAAACAAGAAGAAAAAAATTCTCTCCCTCTCTGCGCAGAACCCCTCCAGCAAAGCAGCAGGAGAAACGGAGCTTTCGCTGAAGCCATGGCGCCTGCATTTGCTCCATAAGACGCACACACATTTCCCCTTACTTTTTAGGAGGGGGAAAGTGCGTCTTATGGAGCAAAAAATACGGTAAATTATTTGACTCGCCAGCACAGATAACAAAGCTGTAGTGGTGCAATAAAAAAGTGTTGTTGTTGTTGTTGTTTCTTGCCTTGTTGTAGTTCATCAGCAACTCTGATGAACATTTGTTAATTGATTAATAATTGTCCATTGGATTCATCGATGAAGAAAATGAACTGTTATCCCTTACTGTAAATTAATATAATTATTATTATGTATTGTTATTATTCATTAGAGTCACCAGTGAAGGGGGAAAATTGCTATCATTATTAATAATTAATAATTGCCCATTAGACTCAGTAATTTAAAAAAATGAACTGTTATCCATCACTATAAAATGCTACAATAGTAATTTATTAGTAGCAGTAGTAGTATTCATTGGACTAAGCAATGAAGAAAATAAACTGTGATCATTATAAATTAACAGGATAGTTGCCAGTTAGACTCCCCAATGGAGAAAATGAACTGTTCTCCATCACTGTAAATTAAAATAACTTCTTATTATTATTATTATTATTATTATTATTATTATTATTATTATTGCTATTACGGCTACTACTATCACTGGGAACACCAATGAAGACAGCAAATGCCTGGACACAGATCCAGCGCCGAGGGCCTTCTGGCGGTTCCCTCCCTGTGAGAAGTGAAGTTACAGGGAACCAGGCAGAGGGCCTTCTCGGTGGTGGTCCCTGCCCTGTGGAACGCCTTCCCATCAGATCTCAAGGAAATAAACAACTACAGCGGACTCTCGGGTTGTGAACGTGATCCATGCGGGATGCACGTTCGCAACCCGCATCTTGTGCATGCGCGGGTTGCGATTCGGCGCTTCTGCGCATGCGCAAAACGTGATTTAGCGCTTCTGCGCAAGCGCAACCGCCGAAACCTGGAAGTAACTCGTTCTGGTACTTCCGGGTTTTGGCGGTCCGCAACCCGAAAAAACGCAGCCTGGAGCGGCTGTAACCCGAGGTATGACTGTATCTGACTTTTAGAAGACATCTGAAGGCAGCTCTGTTCAGGGAAGCTTTTAATGTTTGATGTTACAGTGGCACCTCGGGTTATGTACTTAATTCGTTCTGGAGGTCCGTTCTTAACCTGAAACTGTTCTTAACCTGAAGCACCACTTTAGCTAATGGGGCCTCCCGCTGCTGCTGCGCCGCTGCTGCACGATTTCTGTCCTCATCCTGAAGCAAAGTTCTTAACCCGAGATAATATTTCTGGGTTAGCAGAGTCTGTAACCTGAAGCGTATGTAACCCAAGCTACCACTGTATGTTTTTATGTGTGTGCCAAGAGTGGTTGGGGCAGCTCAGTCAAAAGGGTGGGGTACAAAAAAACAAAACAAAAACAAAAACCAAATACAGATAGGTAGCCGTGTTGGTCTGCCATAGTCAAAATAAAAAAATTCCTTCCAGTAGCACCTTAAAGACCAACTAAGTTAGTTCTTGGTATGAGCTTTCGTGTGCATGCACACTTCTTCAGATACACTGAAACAGAACTTGCCAGATCCTTCTATATGGTGAGAAGGTGGGGAGGGGTATTACTCAGAAGGGTGGTGGGACGACTCTTATTGACTGTAATAGGTCTTACAGGAAAAGGCAAGGGGTGAGAAGGTGAGAAATGGCTTAGTCTATGGCTAAGCCATTTCTCACCTTCTCACCCCTTGCCTTTTCCTGTAAGACCTATTACAGTCGTTAAGAGTCGTCAACAGACTCATCTCAGCTATCTGCCAATCTCCCATTCCCACCACCCTCCTGAGTAACTTGATGTTAGGATATTTCCGTTCCACCTTAAAAGGGAGCAGGCTTTCTGTAAGAGTCTGCGCATGTCCTGATCACAGGATGTTTATTGTTCTGATATTCCTTTCGTTTTTCAGTCGGACAGAGATGCTGACACAGAACGGTCACGTTTTCTTTTGTTCTGTTAAACGCTAATAAAGTCTGTAAATTATGCTCTTCTGCTCTTCTGTGATGCAAGCTTTTGACTGTGCTTTCTGCTGAAAGAGGGTGCACCAAGCCTAGGAATGTGGCTGGGAATTTCCAGAGGCTTTGTGCCCCTAACTGTTGGATCTGCGTGACTACGGGAGGCCGATGGATGTCCAGAACTCCGGCTTGGGGGCTCAGATGGACGTTATCTCCCTGGCAGTTTCCCAACAACAAGGTTATGGGCCCAGATTCACGGCACCTACAGGAGAGTAAAGCTGCAACAGACTGCGTTTGAGGTATGTGGGGAAAGCGAAAGGAAGGGACGTTTTCCTGTTTTACCTCGGCAAGGAGTCTTTGAACTCCGGCAAGGCTTAATTGGCCTGGGAGCCGAGCCAGAAAGGCTTTGTGATTAATGGCTGCCAAGATAACGAGTCTTTGAAGGCATAGGGCTCACGGCTCAAGTAAAAAGCTGAGATGGATCTCTTACAGACCTCAGAAACTGCTCCGTGTCCTAAGTTGGATGGGCAGAATTATGAACCCTGGGCAAAATGGTGTGAATCTTTGCTGCGTCAGTTTGGGGTCTGGCATGTTGTTTCTGAAGCCCCCCCAGTTCCTCTGACAGAGAGATGGAAATCGCAGAATTCGAAAGCGATTGACGTAATAGTCCTATCTGTATCTCTTGAGGAAATTAAGACGCTGGCTGGCAACACCACTGCACGTGCAATGTGGACTGCTTTGCTGAAAGCTCACAAGAAAAAAATCCCAGCCCAGAGTTTGACTGCATCGGAGGTCCTAGCTGTTTCCCAGAATGCGGGTGATTGCAGGGATGCTGAGGGCACCGGTTGCAAGCTGCAGGGGGAGCTGACCGTCACGTCATCCCAGGCAGCATTCCAGCCTCCAGGGGGAGCCAAGGAGTCGGCAGCTGAGAGCTCTGTTTCTCGTGAGAACCAAGGCCATCGCCTTTGCAGAGGCCGGAAAGGCAAAGGTAAACAGAGCCAGACGCAGACGTCTGCAGATGGCCAGGAGCAGAGGGAGGGTGAAGAGCCAGGGAAAAGGAAAGCGATGTTTGCTGGCACAGCTTCACCAAAGGCTAAAGGCATGTCTGCTGACCAGAAGCAGGGGGGCAAGCTGCAAAAGCCCACGCCAGTGGAAAGCAAGGTTTTGCTTGCTGGCACAGCTTCACCAAAGGCTAAAGGCACGTCTGCTGGCCAGGAGCCTCAGGGGGGCAAGCTGCAAAAGCCCACACCGGTGCAAAACAAGGGTTTGCTTGCTGTAAAGACTGCTCCAACAGCCAAAGGCAGCTTTGTTGTTGATTCAGGCTGTACGCGCCATATTTCGAAGGACAGGCATCTCTTTATCTCCTTCAAGCCCCAAGAAGGTGAGATCCACCTGGCTGATGGAAGGACGTTGCAAATTGCAGGAGAAGGGACTGTGAAATTTGCAAGTTTGCACACAACCATCAGCGGTGTACTGTATGTCCCAGGAGCTGCGAGCAACTTGTTGAGCGTCCCACAGCTTACTGGACGTGGTTTTCAGATTTCCTTCAAGAGGAGCGTCTGTGTCATCAGTAAAGGCAAAGAGGACTATTTGCATGCAAAGTTTATGGATGGTTTGTTCCATATAACTTATGATGACACTGCTGTTGTGAATAATGCTGATTCTTGTTGTGTTGCACAAACTAACAAAGTTCTTCATGCAGGTTGCATTCATGATGCGCATCGAAGATTTTGTCACCTCTCTTGGAAGGCACTGGCCAAGATGCCAGAGGTGGTTGAGGGTTTGAACATCAAACCCTGTAAATTTCACATGAAATGTGTATCTTGTGCAGAGAACAAGGTGAAGGTTGCTCCAAAAGGCAAGGAGTCTAGCAGGCAGGCTTCCAAACCCTACCAGCTAGTGCATGCGGACCTGGTTGGTCCACTTGCGCCCTCTATAGGAGGAGCAAGGTACTTCATGATTCTGATTGATTCTTTTTCCAGGTACATTCATGTGTATTTGCTCGAACAGAAATCGCAAGCGTTTCCAAAGTTTAAGGCATTCTGTGCTTGGTTGGAGAATGTGCACGGTAAACGCATTTCTTCTTTATTTACTGATCGGGGCGGGGAGTTCACTTCTCAGCAGTTTGAAGCTTTCCTGACTGAGAAGGGAATCCAGCATGACATGTCAACGCCCAGATCGCCATGGATGAATGGGCTTGCGGAGAGAGCAAATCAAACATTGCTGCAAGGAATCAAAACCTTGTTGCATGATGCCAATCTCCCTGATAAGTTTTGGGGGGAGGCTCTGGGGAATTTGGTTTACACCGTTAATCGCAGATTGTCATCACCCATTGGTTGTACCCCCTATGAGAAGATGTTTGGCAAGAAACCCAACACCAAACACATGAGAATTTTTGGTTCGGACATGTGGGTACGCACACAACAAACCAACAAGCTTGGGAAGCGTGGGGCACATGGTTTGTTCATGGGGTACGAAAAAGGTGCATACAGGGTATGGATGACTGACTCTAAATCCATTAAGTTCACAAGGAGTGTTGAGTACAATCCTAAGTGGGGGGAAAATGTGGGAATTTTCCAGAGTTACCCAGAGGAGGATGAAGGTGATGTCAAGCAAGCAGCTAAGGATGAGAAAGCTGCTGCTGATGATGATGAGGATGATGATGAGGATGATGATGATGATGATGATGATCAGAGTTCGGATTCCAGTTCAGTGGGCGGCGCTGCTGCTGCTGCTGCTGCTGCTGCTGGTGTCAGTGACAGTGATGACACAGCAGACTACCAGAGCGCAAAGGCCTCAGTCAGACCATCTGATGCGTCTGACAATGAACTGGAAGAACCACTGTTCACCATTGGTCACTTTTCTCCTAAGAAAGAGGAGATGAGTCCAGAAGACTTGCGTCTAGTACGTAGGTCTGAAAGGGCGACCAAAGGCAGACCTCCAAAGAGGTATGCTGATGAGTTTGCTAAGACAGCAACTGCTGTTCTTAGTAGCTCAGAGAAGGTATGGGAACCTTCAAGCTTCAAAGAGGTTCAGGAGTTAACCTCTAAAGATGCTGAGCCTTGGCTTAATGCCATGAAGGCTGAAGTTGATTCCTTGAACAGGAACCAAACTTGGGAACTGGTACCGGTAGTCCCAGGAATGAGACTGGTTGGCAGCAAATGGGTCTTCAAGGCCAAGACAGACCAGAATGGCAAGGTAGTCAGATACAAAGCCAGATTGGTTGCCAGAGGTTTTTCACAGGTACCAGGACAGGATTACCACGAGACCTACTCTCCCACAGTCAAATATGAGAGCATTCGGCTGATGCTCAAGATCGCTGCGGAGGAGAAACTGCATGTTTCCCACCACGACATTAATACAGCTTTTTTGTATGGGATTTTGGGGGAGGAGCTGTTCATGCTTCCACCTGATGGGATGCAGATACAAAAGGGAATGGTCTGTAAACTGCGGAAATCCTTATATGGTCTCAAGCAGAGTGCCAGGTGTTGGAACACAAAACTCACTGAGACATTGCTTTCTCTAGGTTTTCACCAGGGCAAAGCTGATCCATGTGTGTTTGTCAAGGAGGAGGGGCAAAACAAACTGTATTGTTTATGTTTTGTTGATGATCTTCTGATGTTTTGGAAGAATCAGGCTTTCTACCAAAGCACCCTAGCTCAGCTGAAGGAGCACTTTGACATGAAGGATCTTGGTGAGGTATCCAACTATCTTTCTCTGCAGGTGGAGAAGGACCAAGCAGGTAATTTTCTGGTACACCAAACACAGAAAATTGCTGATGTGTTAACCAGGTTGAATTTGGTTGATGCAAACCCAGCAGACACACCGATGGTGACAGGTTACCAGGTAGACAGTACTGCTGAAGCGTTTTCTGACACAACGCTGTACAGATGCATTCTAGGCAAGCTGAATTTCATTGCCAGATGTTCAAGACCTGACATAGCTGTAAGCTGTAATCTGCTTAGCAGACATGCCAACAATCCTACGGTTCAGGATTGGAAAGCTCTGAAGCGCATAGCCCGCTATTTGAAAGGGACTATGCACTACAGGCTGAGGTTCACCAGTCAGAAGACTGGAGGTCTTGAAATCTTTGCTGATGCAAGTTTTGGAAGTGACACCACGGATGGTACAAGCACTTCTGGAGTATGCTACATGTACAACCACTGCCTGTTTGACTGGTTGTGCAAGAAGCAGACAACAGTGAGCCTAAGTTCCTGTGAAGCAGAACTCAATGCTCTGTCATTTTCACTCATGGATTGTGAATGGTTGATGCAACTGTTTAAGGACATCAGAGTTTCTGTGAAATGTCCTATACAAGTGTATCAAGACAATAGATCTTGTTTGGCTTTGCTGAACTCCGAGAGTTGCAAGCAGAGAACCAAGTACTTGCAGATTAAGCTACATCGTGCAAGAGAGTGTATTCAGAAAGGACTGATTCGGGTGTCCTACATGGCAGGAAATGAAATTCCTGCTGATCTGTTGTCTAAGGTTGTTAACAGAGAACAACTTAAGGTTTATGTACAAAAGTTGCAATTGGGTGAACCACAGGTACAACAGGTTACACGGAAAGGGGGAGGATGTTAGGATATTTCCGTTCCACCTTAAAAGGGAGCAGGCTTTCTGTAAGAGTCTGCGCATGTCCTGATCACAGGATGTTTATTGTTCTGATATTCCTTTCGTTTTTCAGTCGGACAGAGATGCTGACACAGAACGGTCACGTTTTCTTTTGTTCTGTTAAACGCTAATAAAGTCTGTAAATTATGCTCTTCTGTGATGCAAGCTTTTGACTGTGCTTTCTGCTGAAAGAGGGTGCACCAAGCCTAGGAATGTGGCTGGGAATTTCCAGAGGCTTTGTGCCCCTAACTGTTGGATCTGCGTGACTACGGGAGGCCGATGGATGTCCAGAACTCCGGCTTGGGGGCTCAGATGGACGTTATCTCCCTGGCAGTTTCCCAACACTTAGTTGGTCTTTAAGGTGCTACTGGAAGGAATTTTTTTATAAAAACCAAATAGTTGCTGCTGTCATTAAAAAGGAGAGTTTGGGGAGACTGGAATCAGCTCTGTTGCAGGAACCCCCCCCCCAATCATTCAGTTTGTACAAACTTCACACACATTCACACTCACACACTACATACGCTACGCTTCTGTTATAAATTCATAGAAAATCAACCATACATCGGATTTCCACTGTTCCACTTTTATTTTACTCCATGAAGGAAGGACTACAAAATGGGGAAGGTTTGATACAGGGCAGCCATAATCCGTGAGCATACCAGTACATACACAGGAGCCCTGCCCAGTTGCTATGCCAACCCTAATGGTCCTAGACAGAAGACCATCAATGTCACAAAGAACTTGCATATGGGAGTGGATTCAGCACAGACTGGAACAAAGGACAATAATCAGCTCTTCCCTCTGGGGGCAGGAAATTGCAAACTCCCCTCTGTCACCTGGAAAGTACTCATGGGGAGGGGGAAAGAGGGAACCAGCCAGGTGACAGGACACTCAGGTTACCACCACAACTCCTCCCTCAACCCCTCCTTTCTGTGATGTATGTATGATGTTTCTGGGGGTGGGCTTGATCTACAGGGTGGCAATTTCAAAAAGTCTTTATAAGACCTTGCACACCATTTTTCTGGGTCCCTCCTCTCTCCTGCAAGTGAGGGGAGCACCCTGTTGCAACAGTTCAACAAAGGCCAAGCCTACAGGCTGCTGTTTTGCTCCAAGTAATCCTGGTTGGTGTCTTTGTTTTTGTCCAAGGGAGCCCTCGGATTTCTCCAGTGACAGCTCATTCCTATATCCGTCAGGTGAGGCCAGCCCTCTCCCTGCCTGCCTGCCTTCCCAAATCTTCCTCCCTCATCAGCCAAGGCAAGAAGACACGGTAGTATCCAGATGGCACACACACCCCCCATCCTAAAACTGAGCTCTGCACAGCCGATTAAATTCCTCTTGTTGTAATTAAGGCAGACACAATTAGCTGTCAGGGAGGGCACTCATCTGTTTTATGTTGCAATCTCCTCAACAGGGCCCGGTTGTTCGAAGAGATTGTCAGTTTCCAAAAAGAATTTCATTACTTACCCTGGTCTCCATGTCAGGCGGTGAAATATGAAAAGAGAGAGAGAGAGAAATAAAGGGGGGAAGTAGCAGAATTGCAACCAGCCAGCCAGCTGAGAGAAGAGGGGGGGGGAATTCTCAATGAATGCACCTCTCCGATATTACGAAAGTAATGTACTCTGAAAATGAATGCATTTTGGAACATTTCGGGAGAAAAGTAATTTGTCTGCTAAGTAATAACTGCATGTCCATGAATTTAGTGATTTCTCCAATATGCCTTCTGTGAGACTGGTTATGCCTTTGTTTGTGAGAGAGAGAGGGAGATTGTTTGGGTCGGTATTCACTCCCCACTGTCTCAAAGCACTTAAAAAAAAATATTGAAGGAGGGTTTTCTTTTCTCCCCATGTTGATTCCGCAGCAAAAATTAATAATTATCTGACTGAAAGAGAATCTGTGTTCTGTAAGATCCCAGCGTGACAGGGAATGCTTGGAACAGGCAAGGCTGGGGGCAAATAAACAAATAATACGTAGCGCGAGGGGGGAGAGAGAGAGAGAGAGAGAGAGAGAGAGAAGAAAAAGGAGGTCATCTATAAATGAATCTGTGCTTTGCCTTGAAAGTTAGAGACTTGAGAACTCCTTGCCACAGAAGCCACAGAAGACACAGCTAGCAAATCGAGATCAAGAAGCAATTGTTCTTCCTGTGAACGATGGGGGTCTCGCGAATTTCCGTGCGTTTCTGTTGTCGGAGATCAAGTGGGGGGGGCGTGACTCTCCAGGAAATGTCAGTTTCCTTTCCACCGGGATGTTGCAAACTCTTACCAAGAACAGGAAGAACAGTGTGCAAGGCCAGCTCCAGGCATTTTGCTGCCGGAAGAGAAAATAAAGTTTGGAGGCATGATGGGGGCATATAAAATTGCACATTGAATAGACCATTGGGCAGTTTTAATTGTGATGTTTACCTTCTTATTTGAGTCGTTGCATCAATGTTTTATAGATGGCAATGCTTTTACTGATGATTTGTTAATTTGTTGGCATCCATCTGTCTATATCGGGACGTGGGTGGCGCTGTGGGTCAAACCACAGAGCCTAGGACTTGCCGATCAGAAGGTTGGCAATTCGAATCCCCGTGACGGGGTGAGCTCCCGTTGCTCAGTCCCTGCTCCTGCCAACCTAGCAGTTTGAAAGCACATCAAAGTGCAAGTAGATAAATAGGTACCGCTCCGGCGGGAAGGTAAACGGCATTTCCGTGCGCTGCTCTGGTTCGCCACAAGCGGCTTAGTCCTGCTGGCCACATGACCCGGAAGCTGTACACCGGTTCCCTCGGCCAATAAAGCGGGATGAGCGCCGCAACCCCAGAGCCGGCCACGACTGGACCTAATGGTCAGGGGTCCCTTTACCTTTTTATCTGTCTATATCAGGGGTCAGAAAACTTTTTCAGCAGGGGGCCACTGTCCCTCAGACCTCGTGGGGGGCGGACTATTTTTTGGGGGGGGTGGATGAACGAATTCCTATGCCCCACAAATAAACCAGAGATGGATTTAAAATAAAAGCACACACTCTACTCACGTGAAAACACCAGGCAGACCCCACTAATATGGAAATGATCCATAACAAATTGGGGAAATGTTTAAAAGTACTCCCCCCCCCAAAAAAAAGCAACAACCCAGAGTCCTTTCTTTTGGGAATAATTCAGACTGAAATTCCCAGGTGTCAAAAAAAGGTTATTTATGTATGCCACTGTTGCGGCCTGTGTTTTATTAGCCCCAAAATGGAAAACAAGCAAGGACCAAAGAAGAATGGCAACTTAAGTTTGACAGAATATGCGCAGCTTGCAGACTTAACATATAGAACAATAAGAACATACGTTTAGAGAAGATTGGAAAACGTTTATTGAATATATGGAAAATAACTGTGTACAGCTGAGAACGCCGGCAGCATTAAGATACATTCAACAGTGTAAATAAGTTATGATGGATGTAATCATGGAAATGGTATAGTTTCTGTAAAATACGCAGGGATTTATGATTTGCAAAATGAACCATGGAAAGAGAAGGGGGGAAGTCATTGATATTTTAAGGTTGTTTAAATGAATATTCTGAAATGAGTGCTTTAAATTGTAAAACAGAAAATTTAATTTTAAAAAGTGTGTGTGTGTGTGTGTGTGTGTGTGTGTGTGTGTGTATCTTGGTTGCCCAACTCTGCACACTTTCCAGCTTGTCAATACCCTTCTTAAATTGGGGCGCCCAGAACAGTTGCTTGGGAGACACAGAAGCGGAGAGTGTCATTCCTGTGCAGATGTCCAGCTTCGGGGTTTCCCAGAAAAGGCATCTGGTTGGCAACAGTGAGAAGAGGGTGCTGGACTAGAGGAGCCCATGGCTGAATCCAGCAGGGAAATCCTTACATTCAGGGCTTTGTAAATTAAGACAAAGATCATGGCCGCTGGTCCCATCACCTCCTGGCAAATAGAAGGGGAACAAATGGAGGCAGTGAGAGATTTTACTTTCTTGGGCTCCATGATCACTGCAGGTGGTGACAGCAGCCACGAAATTAAAAGATGCCTGCTTCTTGGGAGAAAAGCGATGACAAACCTAGGCAGCATCTTAAAAAGCAGAGACATCACCTTGAAGACAAAGGTCCGTATAGTTAAAGCTCTGGTTTTCTCTGATTTCTCAACTCATGTTATTCTCTGCATACTGCAAAATTGTATACATCCTTATATTATCTATCTACTATATTAACCCTCAACAAAGGTCTGTATAGTTAAAGCTATGGTTTCCCCAGTAGTGATGTATGGAAGTGAGAGCTGGACCACAAAGAAGGCTGATCGCTGAAGAATGGATGCTTTTGAATTATGGTGTTGGAGGAGACTCTGGAGAGTCCCATGGACTGCAAGAAGATCCAACCTCCCCAATCTGAAGGAAATCAGCCCTGAGTGCTCACTGGAAGGACAGATCCTGAAGCTGTGACTCCAATACTTTGGCCACCTCATGAGAAGAGAAGACTCTTGAGTCCCATGGACTGCAAGAAGATCAAACCTCTCCATTCTGAAGGAAATCAGCCTTGAGGGCTCACTGGAAGGACAGATCCTGAAGCTGAGGCTCCAAGACTTTGGCCACCTCAGGAGAAGAGAAGACTCCCTGGAAAAGACCCTGATGTTGGGAAAGATGGAGGGCACAAGGAGAAGGGGACAATGGAGGACGAGATGGTGGGACAGTGTTCTGGAAGAGACCAGCATGAGTTTGACCAAACTGCGGGAGGCAGTGGAAGACAGGAGGGCCTGGCGTGCTCTGGTCCAGGGGGTCACGAAGAGGTGGACACAACTAAACGACACAACAACAACAACAACAACAACAACAACAACAACAACAACAACAACAAAGTAAGACGAGGACCTTGAGCCTGGCCTGCTAGTAGATGGGCAGCCAATGGTGTTTCGTGTCCATGTCATTGAGCCCTCATCAGCAGCCTGGCCACCGCATTCTGTTCCCCCCCACACACACACCATAATTTTTATTAAATTTTCTGTTTTACATTTTAGAATATTAATTTAAACAACATTAAGGCATTACATGTAATGCCTTGAAAGAGAACATTATGAAAATGATATACAGGTGGTACATGACCAGGGACGCGGACTTATAAAAAATATTGGGGGGGCCCGGGAAAGCTCATGAATAATAAATAAGCTCATGAATATGCAAATAAAGTGGCGGCGCCTCCTCGTGAGCGAATAGGGGAGAGCGTGCTGCGCCTATTAATCAGCTCCGGAACAGCTGATATGCGGGAAACGTGGGGCTAGCCGGAGAAGAGAGGGCTGGCTGGGAGGTGTGGCCGGTCGGGATTCCCCTGTTCTCGCGGGGGCTGAAACCGCCAAGAGGAAGATAATTCCCCCCGGCAGTGCCTTGGCAGTGGCGGTGGTGCTGCGAAGCAGCGAGGCAGGAGCCCCCGCCCCCGGGGATTCCCTAATCTCGCGGGGGACGGCCGGGGCTCTCTGACTAGGGCGCGCGGCTGGCTGGCTGGCTGGCGAGGGAGCAGGTGAGGAGGAGGCGGGGGACGGCGGCGGTGCTCTGCTGGAAGGGCGCCCGAGATTATTGGGGGGGCTGAGCCCCCCAAAAAAATTTTTTGAGGGGGCTCAAGCCCCCTCAGGCCCCATGGAGTCGGCGCCTATGTACATGACCCCAGTCAAGCTTGCTAAGATATACCATTTGTCAGACAACAAATGTTGGAAATGTAAGGAGGCTGAAGGGACATTTTTTCACCTCTGGTGGACTTGCCCGAAAGTGAAGGCCTTCTGGGAAATGATTTATAATGAGTTAAAAAAGGTATTTAAGTATACCTTCCCTAAGAAACCAGAGGCCTTCCTTCTGGGCATTGTCGGCCAGAAGGTGTTAAAGAAGGATAGAACCTTTTTCATGTATGCAACTACAGCAGCAAGAATTCTTATCGCCAAACACTGGAAGACACAAGATTTACCCACGCTGGAAGAGTGGCAGATGCAACTGATGGACTATATGGAACTGGCTGAAATGACTGGCAGAATCCGAGACTTGGGAGAAGAAACAATGGAGGAGGACTGGGAAAAATTTAAGGACTATTTACAAAAACATCATAAGTTATATGAATGTTAAGAGTTTGCATGGCTTGGAAAGTCTAGCTTCAGCAATTAAAATTTGATGACCCTGGAAATTAAGTTATAATCAGGAAAGAACCAAAGTTTAAAGTAATCTTTATGTCTATTTTAGGATAAAGGTAACTTGACAACAAGTATTTTAAACTTAAAGTATAACTATCTGAAAGTACAAAAAACGCATGAAACAAGGTAAAAATTTGCTGATATCTTTATTGTAAAGAATGCAGGGAGAGGGAGATGTGGGGAAGTCCAGTTGGTTATGAAAAAATGTTCTGGAAAAATGAATTTTTCTGTTCTTTTGTCTTTCTTCTTTTTTTTTCTTTTCTGTTTTGATATTTCTGTTATGTATTTGACTTTACATTTATATCTGGAAAAAAGTAATAAAATATTATTTAAAAAAAATAAACAACATTAAAATAGCAATGGCTGCCCTTCTCTCTCTTTCCATGGTTTATTTTGCATAACGTAAATCCCTGCATATTTTATATAAACTAAACCAGGCATAGGCAAACTCAGCCCTCCAAATATTTTGGGACTACAACTCCCATCATCCCTAGCTAACAGGACCAGTGGTCTGGGATGATGGGAGTTGTAGTCCCAAAACATCTGGAGGGCCGAGTTTGCCTATGACTGAACTAAACCATTCAGTATTCCATTATTACATCCATCAAAACTGGTTTACACTGTTGAATTTATCTTAATGCTGCCCACGTTTTCAAGTGTACACAATTCAATAAACATTTTCCAGTCTTTTCTAAACATATGTTCTTCTTGTTATATATATTCTAAATGTTAAATCTGCGAGCTGAGCATATTCCATCAGCTTAAGTTGCCATTCTTCTTTAGTTGGGACTTCGCTTGTTTTCCATTTGGGGGCTAACAAAATATGAGCCGCAGTAGTGGCATACATAAATAAATAACCTTTTTTGACATCTGAATTATCCCCAACGAAAACGACTCTGGGCTTGTTTGTTTTTTGGAAAAGTACTTTTAAACTTTTCCCCCCCAATTCATTATGAATGATTTCCCATTGCATGTCGAGGTCCCCAGGGCCACCCCAATAACTCACACATCACACAGAATTTTTGTTTAAGATTTTTGGCATAATTTTGGCCACAACTTTATTGAAATACAAATTTGTGAGTGGTTGCTTAGGCATTGGTTGCGACTATCTGCCCCCACCATGGGGGACAGACTGACATTCCTCACGATGCAAAAGTCAGAATAGGGGAATACACTTGGGGGTTACGAGGAGCAGGGAACCTGCCCTCACCCCAAATGCAACCAGGAGCTCATTGCTATGGCCCGAGCCCCCTTGACAGAGTGGACAAGCAATAGTTAGCCCCCAATTCCTTTAACAGAATCCCTTGCAGCAGCAGCATTAGAGGGGTAGGCACAGCCAATCCATGCCCCTCAACCAACCAAACCATAAACCAATGCCTAACCGCAACCTTACAAGTTGTGACGATTTGCTATGCAGTAGGCAAAAACCAAATGGCCCCAGCCAATCAGCCAGATGGACAAAATTCCTACCAGGCCCCTGCCCCAAGAGCAGACGACCCCATGACAGGCATAGCAAGGTCAAAGCGAACAACCCTAATTCTAGGGAGGGGGGGACAGGCAATCCGATGCACTGTCGAAAAGAGGAAGCCCTAGCCTCATGCAAGGAGTTTTAGCATTTCTGGCTGTCAATCAACAAATGGCAACATTAACTTCCTCCCAACAACAAGGGAAGCCCCAATCGCATCAGTGGCCAATGAACAATTAGCCCGCCCCCAACTTTGGAGTGTCCTGCCGGCCCCCACCGCAACACGCGCTCTCCATGAAGGAGAACACGCTATACCCTTTTACCCTTTACAAGTCCACCTGTTGCGGGAATTTATGTATAGGTTGGGGGGGTGTTCCCCTCCAGCAGATATCATGCACATGCAGCCCACTACCAAAATCAGCACAATCACTTTTTGTGACTTGTCCCCACAAAACACTTCATCACAGTTTCTTCCTGTCTATTCAAAGGGCCTCTGTTGCACAATACCAAATGGAACAATTCACAGATCAATGTACCTATGTACTGGCTCACTGGGAAAACTTCAGAAATACATATAGACAGGTGAGCTCAGCTACTCAACAGCCCCTCTGCCTGAGTGATAATCCCTGGCCTCCTGATACCTGAGTGCCAGACAGGTAGCCATTCCAGAAATAACAAACCCAGATGAAGACAAAAGGGTGTGATCCACTTGGCTGGGAAACAGGGAAATGTAAATCTCTTTTGTTTCACTTGATGGGTGTTTGGTGGAGGGCAAGGGGAACCATGGGGCAGGGTCCAGGATGCTCAGATTCCTGCCACCAGACCTCCCCTTTCATGATGTAACCATGATGTAATAGTGATGTAGTTTGGGGGTGTAACATGGGGATTAGCAGCTAATAAAAGTTTGGGTTCTCTTTTGTTCGGGGCTTCCATCTTGTTCCACCTTGTGGCAGGTGGGAGTCCTGTTGCGACAGTCTTCAATCAAGACCAAGCCTACTGGCAGAACTGGATAGAACTGTTTAATTAAAGCAGCAAAATGAGTGATGTTTGGTCCCCTTTTGGCGCTTGAAGTATGGGTATCCCCAACAAAAATTTAAAAATCTGGCTGTATAATTTGGAATTATTGTGATGTGGAATTAATGTGATTTGATTGGCCTGTTAATAAAAATTATATTCAAAAAAAAAAAAAAAGACCAAGCCTACTGGCTGCAATTTTGCTCTGGTATTCCTGGCTGGTGTCCTTGTTTTTTGTCCAAGGGAGCCTTCAGATTTCTCCATTAACACACCACATATGAAAGAACGTTCCCTGAGTCTCACTGCATCTCCAGCACATACCGTATTTTTCGCCCTATAGGACGCACTTTTCCCCCTCCAAAAATGAAGGGGAAATGTGTGTGCGTCCTATGGGGCGAATGCAGGCTTTCGCTGAAGCCTGGAGAGCGAGAGGGGTCGCTTCAGGAAGCTCTGCGCAACCCTCGGGAGACCGGCTCCGAGGGTTGCGCAGAGCTGCCTGCAGTCCCGGGCTCAGCGCAGCTCTGCGCGGCCATCGGGAGCGGGGCGCGAAGTCCCGCCCAGCTCCCGATGGCTGCGCAGAGCTGCCTGCAGTCCCAGGATCAGCGCACTTCTCCCCATCGCCAGCCCCACAAGCTCGGGGGACAGCGGAGAGGCAGAGCGCGCCTTCCCGCTGTTCCCCGACCTGGTTCTTCCAGCCCCACACCTGGGGGGAAAATAATTTTTTTCCTTTATTTCCCCCCCCAAAAAAAACTAGGTGTGTCCTATGGGCCGGAGCATCCTATGGGGCGTAAAATACGGTATCTGATTCAGTTGTACCAGCTCAAGGTGTCTCAGGGCTTTTAAGAACGTTTCCAAGTGGAAACTCTTCCCACCGATGGATGAGTCGAGCAGGGCAGGAAGCGTTTTCCGCCAGCCCACCAGAACTGACAGAGACAGGGGTCAAGCCGGGCCATCAGGAACCAGGGGGTCTGTAAGCGGAAATGGAAAGCATTACTCACACACACAACTGGAGAAGACTCCTGCTGCCACCATGGGAAGGCAAGGGAGAGGGATTTTCTTTGCAATTTGCACGTGACAAAACTGCAATCCGAAGAAGCAGCTCTCCTTTGAGATTTGTGCACCGCTGAATTCTTGCAGACACAGTTTTCCAACTACAGCAAAACACATCTGTTAGACGCAATACATGTGCATATATTCCGTGGCTTAGCACAAAAAACAACAACCAAAAAACACACAACATAAAAAAATTTTTTAAAATGCATTGTATTAAGGAGAATGGTTTGCCAAAAAAAAGTGTAACTTGGGGTGGAGGATTTGCGTTTTAAGAGAAATTGCAGTGAAATCCAGACCGTTTTTTGGTGATGACTTTGAAAAAGAAGAACTTGCAGTCTGGTGAGGAAATGTGGCCAGATAAATTTAAGGTTGCAGGGAAATAGAAACCGGGAGAATTCATTTTTATTTTTTTTAAAGTAATATTTATTAAAGTAAATCAAAAGCTTCAAAATTTAAACATAGAATACAAAAACCAAGAAAAACTACAAAAATAGAAAAAATGCAAAAGAAAACACATAAAAAATACACAAATAGAGAACAGTTAACAAAATAAAAGAAAAAGGAATAGAAAACACCAATAAGCAAAACAGAAAAAAGATTAGTATTTTCATATCTTATATTTCATCACTAATTTCTTGACCTCCTCACACCTCCCTTTTTGTATTCCAATTCGGATATTTAGTTCAGCAAATCCTTACCCTCTATCATTTATCCTTACTCAGCATCTTAACCTATAATACATATATATTTTCCACCATTATCAATCCATATTTACATATTCTTATTAATCTTTTTACCAACACCACTTGTTTTCAATCCAACATCCCTTTAACATTCATTAATTTTACAGGAGAATTCAGCCAGCCTTAGTCGTGACCCAGGTATCTTGCAGCATGCAGAAGGGCATTCAAGTGAGCAGGGTGTTATTTGACGCATGAGAAAGATGTTCCGCCCACTAGGCTTCCCTCAGATCTGTCCAAGGTCCTTGTTTCTTGTTGGCTCCTGAAATTTTAGCTCGGGCGCTGCCTGGGGTCCCCGACCCCCCACAGAACCGGGCAGTGGGTCATTATGAGGCAGTCAGAGGAAGAAGAAGAAGAGTTTGGATTTGATATCCCGCTTTATCACTACCCGAAGGAGTCTCAAAGCGGCTAACAATCTCCTTTCCCTTCTCCCCCCACAACAAACACTCTGTGAGGTGCGTGGGGCTGAGAGACTTCAGAGAAGTGTGACTAGCCCAAGGTCACCCAGCAGCTGCATGTGGAGGAGCGGGGAAGCAAACCCGGTTCCCCAGATTACGAGACTACTGCTCTTAACCACTACACCAGGAGATGGGCACTTCTTGCATTTTGCACAATAGCTAAATAGAACCTCCAGGACTAGGGGCAGTTTACCCCTGAATACTAGCAGTGAGGGGAGAAGGCTGCTTTTTCCCTGCTTATGGGTTTTCCAAAGGCAGGAAGCCGGAGCTCTTCCTACTGTATGTTCTAGAGTAAAGGTAAAGGACCCCTGACCACTAGGTCCAGTCGTGACCGACTCTGAGGTTGCAGCGCTCATCTCGCTTTATTGGCCGAGGGAGCCGGCGTACAGCTTCCGGGTCATGTGGCCAGCAGGACTAAGCCGCTTCTGGCGAACCAGAGCAGCGCACGGAAACACCGTTTACCGTCCCGCCAGAGCGGTACCTATTTATCTACTTGCACTTTGAGGTGCTTTCAAACTGCTAGGTTGGCAGGAGCAGGGACCAAGCAACGGGAGCTCATCCCGTCACGGGGATTCGAACCGCCGACCTTCTGATCGGCAAGTCCTAGGCTCTGTGGCTTAACCCATAGCGCCACCAGCGTCCCTTGTGTAATGTTTACAATCCCTTTATAAAGGCTTCCGGATCAGGCAATACATAAATCAAGCCTATAAACCCACCATGGTTTTTTGGGGGGTTTTTTTGCAAATACTTCCAAAATCTTTCCCATTATTTATTTACAAGCATGCTGGACTTGCAAAATGGTTAATTGTTCGCTTCTGCCCATGTTAATTCCTCCTCCTCTCGCTCTTTCTCTCTCTCTCTTTTCAAAAAAGACCAACCCCTGCCCTCCCTCAATCCAGTAAAATGTTTTATTTTGGCAATCTGGGCGCTTTGGACAGTGCAGGATCAAGAAAAACTATAAAAGCTTTTATGAAAATCATCAAAAGAGAAGGATTTTTTTTTATAGAGAAGCGGGGTGGATTTGTCGTTCTACCCCTCCTTCGCCTTCCATAAAGATATCAAAATGAGCAGGCCTTTAAAAATAAAAAATAAAAAGGATTCAGAATGCTCCCGGAGCATAAGCAGTAAAGGGCAGTCCCTTGGGGCAAGTGGGTCACTGCCCCATCTACCTCAATTTCCGCCCCCCAGCCAGCTTCCTTCCTTACAGGCCTGGAGGTGGCAGTGTTTACTATCAGGAGCCCGTGTCCGAAATAAATTGCACAAAGTCTTTAGTAGAAGAAGCAAGGCTCAGGGGTATCCTGCCTAGTGAGCACAGCAGTCGGTCCTGCCCCTATGAGGCAGTTGCGGAGGCTGGGGGTCCCTGCTTTCCCAGAGCTGCTAAGTCTCCTCCTGTCTGGGTCTTTCCCAAGCAATCTGAGACTGTCCCTGTGTGTCTGCCTTTTCTCTGCCCACTTCACGCCTCTCTTGGTCCTGGGAGACCAGGAGGGAGGGGAGCTTGGCTCAACCGGAGGTTTGTTCACCAGCCTCTCTGCCTCTTGGCTTCCTCTCCGGCTTCATCTTCCGATTCTAGACTTCTCTCTGCCACTGCCTTCTCACACGGTTGTTGGGAGAGCCATGTATGCCAC